>NC_092088.1:12153972-12161472 GCF_045679555.1 Salvelinus alpinus | reverse complement strand
CCAACCAGCCTCTCAGTCTGCTCCAACACAGTGTGCTCCAGCCCAGGTCAGAATACCAGTCTCCCAGTGTGCTCCAGCCCAGGTCAGAATACCAGTCTCCCAGTCTGCTCCAGCACAGGTCAGAATACCAGTCTCCCAGTCTGCTCCAGCACAGGTCAGAATACCAGTCTCCCAGTCTGCTCCAGCACAGTGTGCTCCAGCCCAGGTCAGAATACCAGCCTCTCAGTCTGCTCCAGCCCAGGTCAGCCAACCAGCCTCTCAGTCTGCTCCAACACAGTGTGCTCCAGCCCAGGTCAGAATACCAGCCTCCCAGTCTGCTCCAGCCCAGGTCAGAATACCAGTCTCCCAGTCTGCTCCAGCCAGACAGTCACCCACAACTGCAATCCTTATTGATTCAAATGGGAAGTTCTTAGTACAGGAAAGATTATTCCCTAGACACCAGGTGTATAAGTTCTGGTGTCCTACAACTGACAGTGCAATGCAGCTACTCAGTCAGACCAGGATTGACACCCTCGACAACATCATCATCCACACTGGCACAAACGACCTTCATGCCAAAGGTGAAGATGTATCTGGGGCAGTGAGAAGAGTGGCAGAACGGGCACAGGCTGTGTTCCCAACAACCAATATAGTTGTGTCCACCCTCCTACCAAGAAAAGACTTCCCAGGACAGTTGATCGACAAAATAAATCAACAGATCACTGTGGACTGTGCCTCACTACTCAACGTCAGAACGGCTCACCACCCCACTCTGACATGTCAACACTTATACGATAATGTACATCTTGATCAGGACAGTGTCAGAACCTTTGCCAAGGACCTAAAAGATGCAACACTTGGCAGGGACCCACACACCCATCACCCCAGCAACAGAGGTCCCCCGCCCCACCTTCTGAAACAACAGTACCTCCACCATCCCCAGGAGAAAAGAGCCAGACACGGCTTATTACAGCACAGCTCTACTAGACCAGGCCCAACACAACACAGATTTACGAGACCAGGGCCTTCACAACACAGCTCTACTAGACCAGGCCCATCACAACACAGATTTACGAGACCAGACCCGCATCAGGACAACACGACTAGACCAGGCCCAACACAACACAGCTCTACTAGACCAGGCCCATCAAAACACAGCTCTACTAGACCAGGCCCAACACAACACAGATTTACGAGACCAGACCCGCCTCAGGACAGCACGACTAGACCCGGCCCATCACAACACAGCTCTACTAGACCAGGGCCTTCACAACACAGCTCTACTAGACCAGGCCCATCACAACATAGCTCTACTGGACCAGGCCCATCACAATACAGCTCTACTAGACCAGGCCCATCAGAACACAGCTCTACTGGACCAGGCCCATCACAACACAGCTCTACTAGACCAGGCCCATCACAACACATCTCTACTAGACCTGACCCATCACAACACAGCTCTACTGGACCTGGCCCGTCACAACACATCTCTACTGGACCTGGCCCATCACAACACAGCTCTGACCACTACTCCAGGGTCGGACAGAACACTGTCCTTCAGAGAAGTACACCACATGATGCAGTCCACACCATGTATCATTCAGATCATCAGCCTACATATGCTGAGGTAACCTCTGGCAAAAGACACCTAGAACAATCAGAGATAGGAGAGGTGCGCCAACTACTGCAACTAATATGCAGACTACTGAGCTAGACAGACCCTTTAATTCACGGGCACACACACACACACAGGGTTGCAGATTGCATTGTACTTATTTTTTGTGCAGTCTTATTCCATTCTTATTAATTTGTTTACAACTATTCTTAATTTTATTGGCACCAGTATAATAATAATATTTATATATAATGGTGTGTGTATGTATGTATGTATGTATGTATGTATGTATGTATGTATGTATGTATGTATGTATGTATGTATGTATGTATGTATGTATGTATGTATGTATGTATGTATGTATGTATGTGTGTGTGTGTGTGTGTGTGTGTGTGTGTGTGTGTGTGTGTGTGTGTGTGTGTGTGTGTGTGTGTGTGTGTGTGTGTGTGTATGTATGTATGTGTGTGTGTGTGTGTATGTATGTGTGTATATGTATATATATATGTATGTATGTGTATGTATATATATATATATATATATATATACAGTGGGGAGAACAAGTATTTGATACACTGCCGATTTTGCAGGTTTTCCTACTTACAAAGCATGTAGAGGTCTGTAATTTTTATCATAGGTACACTTCAACTGTGAGAGACGGAATCTAAAACAAAAATCCAGAAAATCACATTGTATGATTTTTAAATAATTAATTTGCATTTTATTGCATGACATAAGTATTTGATCACCTACCAACCAGTAAGAATTCCGGCTCTCACAGACCTGTTAGTTTTTCTTTAAGAAGCCCTCCTGTTCTCCACTCATTACCTGTATTAACTGCACCTGTTTGAACTCGTTACCTGTATAAAAGACACCTGTCCACACACTCAATCAAACAGATTCCAACCTCTCCACAATGGCCAAGACCAGAGAGCTGTGTAAGGACATCAGGGATAAAATTGTAGACCTGCACAAGGCTGGGATGGGCTACAGGACAATAGGCAAGCAGCTTGGTGAGAAGGAAACAACTGTTGGCGCAGTTATTAGAAAATGGAAGAAGTTCAAGATGACGGTCAATCACCCTCGGTCTGGGGCTCCATGCAAGATTTCACCTCGTGGGGCATCAATGATCATGAGGAAGGTGAGGGATCAGCCCAGAACTACACGGCAGGACCTGGTCAATGACCTGAAGAGAGCTGGGACCACAGTCTCAAAGAAAACCATTAGTAACACTCCGCCGTCATGGATTAAAATCCTGCAGCGCACGCAAGGTCCCCCTGCTTAAGCCAGTGCATGTCCAGGCCTGTCTGAAGTTTGCCAATGACCATCTGGATGATCCAGAGGAGGAATGGGAGAAGGTCATGTGGTCTGATGAGACAAAAATAGAGCTTTTTGGTCTAACTCCACTCGCCATGTTTGGAGGAAGAAGAAGTATGAGTACAACCCCAAGAACACCATCCCAACCGTGAAGCATGGAGGTGGAAACATTCTTTGGGGATGCTTTTCTGCAAAGTGGACAGGACGACTGCACCGTATTGAGGGGAGGATGGATGGGGCCATGTATCGCGAGATCTTGGCCAACAACCTCCTTCCCTCAGTAAGAGCATTGAAGATGGGTCGTGGCTGGGTCTTCCAGCATGACAACGACACGAAGCACACAGCCATGGCAACTAAGGAGTGGCTCCGTAAGAAGCATCTCAAGGTCCTGGAGTGGCCTAGCCAGTCTCCAGACCTGAACCCAATAGAAAATCTTTGGAGGGAGCTGAAAGTCCGTATTGCCCAGCGACAGCCCCGAAACCTGAAGGATCTGGAGAAGATCTGTAGGGAGGAGTGGGCCAAAATCCCTGCTGCAGTGTGTGCAAACCTAGTCAAGAACTACAGGAAACGTATGATCTCTGTAATTGCAAACAAAGGTTTCTGTACCAAATATTAAGTTCTGCTTTTCTGATGTATCAAATACTTATGTCATGCAATAAAATGCAAATTAATTACTTAAAATTCATACAATGTGATTTTCTGGATTTTTGTTTTAGATTCCGTCTCTCATAGTTGAAGTGTACGAATGATAAAAATTACAGACCTCTACATGCTTTGTAAGTAGGAAAACCTGCAAAATCGGCAGTGTATCAAATACTTGTTCTCCCCACTGTATATATTATTTTGTATTGTTTTCAATGTACTTTACTCAAACCAGTGAATATCACTTATTATAAATGAGATCATTAACTATCAGCTCTTGGAATATCCAGGGACTTTACTCTTCACATTTTGGTTATAAAACAACAAATTCAGAATTGATTAAAAACATCAAAGGACAGGACATCATAATCCTACTGGAAACATGGTGTCGTGGAGACATAGATACTCAGTGTCCCTCAGGCTATAGGGAAAGTTTACTACCATCAATCAAACATAAAAATGTTAAACGGGGCCGAGACTCAGGTGGAATCATCATTTGGCATAAGCAGGACTTGGCACTGAATGAAATGAAAAAAGGTACCAGTCACATTTGGCTAAAACTTAACAAAGGTACAATCTATTGTGACAATGATGTGTACATATGTGCAGCTTATGCTCCTCCTTCAGATTCACCATATTATGATGATCAGTTTTTTGACAATCTCCATACAGAAATCATTACATTTCAGGCAGAGGGTAAAGTGCTTCTTTGTGGAGATTTCAATGCAAGAACAGGTTCTGAGCCTGACTACTCTGATGCGGGAGGTAACCACCACATATTTGGTCACCCCTCCTTGTACAGCAGCCCTATTATAAATAATAGAAACAGTCCTGACCAAATACTGAACAGAAATGGGAAGGAGTTAGTGCATCTCTGTCGAGCCTTAGGCCTGTACATGCTTAATGGTAGAATCAGAGGGGACTCTTTAGGTCAGTTTACTTACTGCTCAGCTCTTGGGACAAGTGTAGTCGATTATGCCATCACGGACATTGACCCCTCCTCCATTAGTGCATTCACTGTCAGACCACAGACACCATTGTCAGATCACAGTCAGATCAACGTGTTTTTGAAGAAATTAACCGGCAATATTCATTCAAAAAAACTGCCCAATAAACTCTTCAACATAAACCAATCATACAGATGGGCTCCAAACAGTGCAGAGGGATTCATTGAAACATTGAACTCAAAAGAAATGATGAACTCTATACAGTTTTTCAATAACTCACAATACCAAAACAATAAAGATGGTGTCAATTCGGCTACTCTAAACATCAACTGCATATTCCAAAAAGCAGCATCGAAAGCAAATTTGAGAAAACCAAAGAAATGCAACATCAGAAACAAAAAACAAAATGTTTCTGACAAATGGTTTGATAATGAATGTAAAACAATTAGAAAACACCTAAGACAAATGTCAAACAAAAAACATAAGCAGCAAAACAACCCAGAGCTACGATATGAATACTTTGAAACTCTGAAACAGTATAAACATACACTGAAACGCAAGAAACTGAATTATACCAACAAGACACTTGATGAAATTGAAAACGCAATTGACCAAAATCAGTTCTGGGACATGTGGAACAATTTAAGCACAACAAAGCCACAAGAATTAGCCATACAAGATGTAGGAATTTGGAAAACTTATTTTGATAATCTATACAAAAACATCCCACAAAAAGACTTAAATCAGAACCAATTAGAAATTAAAGAAAAATTGAAAATCCTTGAATCAGTCATTAAAAATAACCAAAATCCATTAGATTACCCAATAACCCAACAAGAACTAAATGAAAAGCTCAAATCTATTAAATCAAAGAAGGCTTGTGGTCTAGACAACATCAGAAATGAAATGCTGAAAAACAGCACACCTGAGTTGCAAAATGCTGTGCTTAAATTGTTCAACATGGTTTTAACTTCTGGCTGCTTCCCTGATGTCTGGAACCAGGGGCTCATCTCCCCTATCCACAAAAGTGGAGACAAATCAGACCCCAATAATTACAGGGGAATTTGTGTAAACAGTAACTTGGGAAAGGTTTTCTGTAGCATTTTGAATTCAAGAAACCAAACCTTTCTTCAAGAAAAAAATGTAATAACTAAATGTCAAATTGGCTTTCTCCCTAACCATCGCACTACTGACCATATATACACCTTACACACACTAATTAATAAACACGTCCACCAAAAAAAAGAGGGCAAAATCTTTGCTTGCTTTATTGACTTTAAAAAAGCATTTGATTCTATTTGGCACGAAGGGCTATTCTACAAAATTCTACAAAGTGGGCTTGGTGGTAAGGTGTATGACTTAATAAAATGTATGTACACAGAAAACAAGTGTGCAATAAAAATCAAAAACCAAAGAACAGAATTATTTTCACAATGTCGAGGTGTGAGACAAGGCTGTAGTTTGAGTCCAAATCTTTTCAACATTTATATCAATGAATTAGCAGACATGTTGGACCATTCTCCAGCCCCAGGACTCACACTATTTGACACAGAGGTGAAATACCTGCTATATGCTGATGACTTGGTACTTCTATCACCAACCAAAGAAGGTCTTCAACAGAACATTAATATTCTAGAGCAATATTGCCATAATTGGGCCCTGGCAGTAAATTTCCCAAAAACTAAAATCATGATTTTCCAAAAACAAAACAGATGTCAGAAACACAAATATAAATTCACCCTGAACAACACCATAATTGAACACACAAAAAATTACACCTACCTTGGTCTGACCATATCTGCATCGGGAAACTTTAATATGGCAGTGAATGCACTCAAAGAAAAAGCCCGCAGAGCATTGTATGCAATAAAAATGAAATTATTCAAAATCAACATCCCAATTAGAATTTGGACCAAAATATTTGACAGTGTAATCCTACCAATAGCTCTTTACGGAAGTGAGGTTTGGGGGCCACTCAATAAACTGGACTTTAAAATGTGGGACAAACATCCAATTGAAACCCTACATGCAGAATTCTGTCGGAAAATCCTACAAGTCCAGAGAAATACACCAACTAATGCATGTAGGGCAGAATTGGGCCGCTTCCCAGTAATAATGAAAATACAGAAAAGATCATTAAAATTTTGGCTACATCTAAATTCAAGTCCAAATTCGAGTCTGCAATTTAAAGCACTTCAAACCCAAGAACTGAGCCCAGAAACGAGCCCTCTCAGTCAGCTGGTGTTGGACCTAACCAACCAAGCTGACACCGGCACTGCTTCAAAAGAAAGAATTCCAATAAACAAAATCATGAACCAATCAAAGGACTCATATTTACAACATTGGAAAAACGAAACAAAATCCCAAAGCCGACTAAATTGCTATCTGACCCTAAACAGAGAATATGAATTGGCTGAATATCTCTACTCTGTCAGAGATTCGAAGCAGAGACAGATCCTTACCAAGTACAGGCTGAGTGACCACCGATTGGCAATAGAAACCGGCAGACATAAAAAGACATGGCTACCCAAAGAGGAGCGTGTATGTGGTCACTGCACGACAGGGGAGGTAGAAACAGAGATGCACTTTCTCCTTTACTGTGATAAATATTCCTCACCAAGAGATTCATTATTCACAGAAATGACTACATTTATTCCAAATTTTAACTTATTAAACCCAGAGGAAAAACTAAAAATACTCATGGGCGAAGGAGCAATGGCTCCTCTTGCAGCCAAATATGTATTTGCCTGCCATAGCCTGAGGGACACTGAATAATAACATCTGCATAGTAAGCAGTAACTTACTTATTATGACTGTTATTGTTATTACTGTTATTGTTATTAGTATTATTATTGTTGTTTATCATTCCAAATAGTAATGGTATGGGTGGTAATGGTAATGATAGCAGTTTAATGATAGTGGTGGTGGTAGTGGTGCATTACACCATACATTACATTCGACTATTGACTGGTTACCATTTTATTGTTACTATTTTTTATATTT
>NC_092088.1:12128685-12153872 GCF_045679555.1 Salvelinus alpinus | reverse complement strand
AATTTTGTATTATTATTTACTGCCATTCTATATTATTATTTGTCATTGTTTTAATTGTATTACAATGTATATTGTATACATTGTTGCTTTGGCAATATTGACACAATGTTTTTCATGCCAATAAAGCAGCTTGAATTTGAGAGAGAGAGAGAGAGAGAGAGAGAGAGAGAGAGAGAGAGAGAGAGAGAGAGAGAGAGAGAGAGAGAGAGAGAGAGAGAGAGAGAGAGAGAGAGAGAGAGAGAGAGAGAGACCCAGAGAGAGAGAGAGACCCAGAGAGAGAGAGAGAGAAACACAGAGAGAGAAACACAGAGAGAGAAACACAGAGAGAGAGACGCAGAGAGGGAGAGAGACACACATAGAGAGAAACACAGAGAGAGAGAGAGAGACACAGAGAGAGAGAGAGAGACACAGAGAGAGAGAGACACAGAGAGAGAGAGACACAGAGAGAGAGAAAGAGAAAGAGAGACAGAGTGACACAGAGAGAGTTAGAGAGACAGAGTGACACAGAGAGAGTTAGAAAGAGAGAGAGAGAGCGAGAGAGAGAGAGAGAGAGAGAGAGTTGGGGAGAGAGAGAGAGAGAGAGAGAGAGAGAGAGAGAGAGAGAGAGAGAGAGAGAGAGAGAGAGAGAGAGAGAGAGAGAGAGAGAGAGAGAGAGAGAGAGAGAGAGAGAGAGAGAGAGAGAGAGAGAGAGAGAGAGCATAATTGAAAGAGACTGTGTAGATATGAGCTCAGCTTGGGGAGTGAAAGTGTCACAGTAACAGATGTCCTCTAACTCTCCCAGTCTCACAACCCAAAGAGATAAACACTGTACTCAGACCTGCTCAGGATGGGTCATGTCCTCTAACACTCCCAGTCTCACAACCCAAAGAGATAAACACTGTACTCAGACCTGCTCAGGATGGGCCATGTCCTCTAACTCTCCCAGTCTCACAACCCAAAGAGATAAACACTGTACTCAGACCTGCTCAGGATGGGCCATGTCCTCTAACTCTCCCAGTCTCACAACCCAAAGTGATAAGCACTGTACTCAGACCTGCTCAGGATGGGTCATGTCCTCTAACTCTCCCAGTCTCACAACCCAAAGAGATAAACACTGTACTCAGACCTGCTCAGGATGGGTCATGTCCTCTAACTCTCCCAGTCTCACAACCCAAAGAGATAAACACTGTACTCAGACCTGCTCAGGATGGGCCATGTCCTCTAACTCTCCCAGTCTCACAACCCAAAGTGATAAACACTGTACTCAGACCTGCTCAGGATGGGTCATGTCCTCTAACTCTCCCAGTCTCACAACCCAAAGAGATAAACACTGTCCTCAGACCTGCTCAGGATGGGTCATGTCCTCTAACTCTCCCAGTCTCACAACCCAAAGAGATAAACGCTGTACTCAGACCTGCTCAGGATGGGTCATGTCCTCTAACTCTCCCAGTCTCACAACCCAAAGTGATAAACACTGCCCTCAGACCTGCTCAGGATGGGTCCCTGAAGATGGATCTTCTATGTGTGTGTCTTTAAAAGTACACAAGTAGCATTTGGCCATTTTGTGTCCCACCTAACAGGACTGATTGTTGAACTGCTCCATAACCATATAATACTACTTCAACCTTTTTGAATAATATTTACCATAGTAACGAGAAATATACACACAGCTCGCTCCATGACACAGACTGACCAGGTAAATTCAGGTGCAACTCAATATTAGGAAGGTGTTTTTAATGTTGTGTACACTCAGTGTACACACAAGATGATAATGGAGTCACTGGAGTAACTGACTTTGTGTTCACCACGTGTTTTAACACTGATCTGCAATGAGATAAACAGTAAATGGACAAGAGTGTCAACTCCTCCCCTGATCAGGTACACACACACACACACACACACACACACACACACACACACACACACACACACACACACACACACACACACACACACACACACACACACACAGCAGCCTGCTCTATCTAGGTCAGCGTCAACAGAGATGAATCTAACGGAAGTCTTCCATCCGTCTTCTCCTCCCTCTGCCGTAGGAATATACTTAATAACACTAGATTATTAAAGAGAGGGAGAGAAAGAGCTGAGCTGCACTTCCTAACCTCCTGCCAAATGTGTGACCATATTAGAGACACATATTTCCCTCAGATTACACAGATCCACAAAGAATTTGAAAACAAACCCAATCTTGATAAACTCCCATATCTACTGGGAGAAATACCAGTGTGCCATCACAGCAGCAAGATTTGTGACCTGTTCCCACAAGAAAAGGTCAACCAGTGAAGAACAAACCCCATTGTAAATACAACCCATATATATGCTTATTATTTTCCCTATTGTACTTTAACCATTTGCACATCGTTACAACACTGTATATATACATAATATGACATTTGTAATGTCTTTATTCTTTTGGAACTTCTGTGAGTGTAATGTTTACTTTTGTATATTATCTACTTCACTTGCTTTGGCAATGTTAACATATGTTTCCCATGCCAATAAAGCCCTTGAATTGATTTGAGACAGAGAGAGGCAGAGAGAGGCAGAGAGAGGCAGAGAGAGGCAGAGAGAGACAGAGAGAGGGAGGAGGGCAGAAGAAGTTGACAGCGGGGTCCTGTATATAATGTAGCAGCCAGGAACAGTGTGTCCTTTCTTACCCCACACAGAGAGAGAAAGAGAGATAATGAAAGAAGGAGAACGGAAGAGATGTGTGTATATATACATGAGAGAGAGAGGCACGGGGAGAGAAACGCAGAGAGAAAGACACAGAGAGAGAGACATACAGTCATTTGCCCATTATTCTCTTGCCCTGTTAAAACTTCTTACGGCTGAAATCCCGTTAACGGGATCGATATGACAACAGCCAGTGAAAGTGCAGGGTGCCAAATTCAAACAACAGAAATCTCATAATAAAAGTTCCTCAAACATACAAGTATTATACACAATTTTAAAGATAAACTTGTTGTTAATCCCACCACAGTGTCCGATTTCAAAAAGGCTTTACGACGAAAGCATACCATGCGATTATGTTAGGTCAGCACCTAGTCACAGAAAAACACAGCCATTTTTCCAGCCAAAGAGAGGAGTCACAAAAAGCAGATATAGAGATAGAATTATTCACTAACCTTTGATGATCTTCATCAGATGACACTCATAGGACTTCATGTTACACAATACATGTATGTTTTGTTCGATAAAGTTCATATTTATATCCAAAAATCTCAGTTTACATTGGTGCGTTATGTTCAGTAATGTTTTGCTTCCAAAACATCCGGTGATTTTGCAGAGAGCCACATCAATTTACAGAAATACTCATAATAAAAATTGATAAAAGATACAAGTGTTATGGATGGAATTATAGATAAACTTCTCCTTAATGCAACCGCTGTGTCAGATTTCAAAAAAGGCTTTACGGAAAAAGCACACCATGCAATAATCTGAGTACAGCGCTCAGAGACCAAAACAAGCCATACAGATACGCGCCATGTTATGGAGTCAACAGAAGTCAGAAATAGCATTATAAATATTCACTTACCTTTGATGATCTTCATCAGAATGCACTCCCAGGAATCCCAGTTCCACAATAAATCAGTTCCACAATAAATGTTTGTTTTGTTCGATAAAGTCCATAATTTATGTCCAAATACCTTCTTTTTGTTTGCGCGTTTAGTTCACAAATCCAAATTCACACGGCGCAGGCACTTAGTTCAGACGACAGTTCCATTACAGTTCGTAGAAACATGTCAAACAATGGTACAGAATCAATCTTGGGGATGTTGTTATCATAAATCTTCAATAATATTCCAACCGGACGATTACTTTGTCTTTAGAAAGGAAAAGGAACGCAGCTAGCTCTCACGGGCGCACGCCTGTCTGAGCTCATGGCATTCTGCCAGACCCCTTAGTCAAACAGCTCCCCTTCACAGTAGAAGCCTGAAACAAGGTTCTAAAGACTGTTGAAATCTAGTGGAAGCCTTAGTAAGTGCAATCGGACCAAATTTTACACTGTATATTGGATAGGCAAAGACTTGAAAACCTACAAACCTCAGATTTCCCACTTCATGGTTGGATTTTTTCTCAGGTTTTTGCCTGGCATATGAGTTCTGTTATACTCACAGACATCATTCAAACACTTTTAGAACCTTCAGAGTGTTTTCTATCCAAATCTACTAATAATATGCATATCTTAGCTTCTGGGCCTGAGTAGCAGGCAGTTTACTCTGGGCACCTTATTCATCCAAGCTACTCAATACTGCCCCCCAGCCATAAGAAGTTAACCTCGCCTTCCACTTACCTCTGTCCAATCGCCTTCCTTCACCATTCGGGTCTCCATTCCAGTCTCCATTCCAATTGGTCCAATTCCTGCTCAAGTCAGACTCAGAAACAAGTGTGTGTCAGTCTACAATGTGTACCAGCACATCTCGTGTGTGTCTTTGGGTGTGTACGTGTATGCATGCTTGTGTGTGTGTGTGTGTGTGTGTATAACTTACCATGCCCTTTCACGTTATTCTCTCCCTACCTCTTTCTTCTGGACCCTTCAAACTCCTCGGTTTCTCCTCTTTTCTCACCATCCTGAACTTTTATTTTTAGTTTCTTTTTTTTCATTTTTCTTCTTTTTGTCACTGGATATTTTCTGATTTACTTCTTCATATTTTTTTAACGTTTTGATTCGAGGTTTGCTGGATCTTAAAAATCCCAAAATGATTCATACATAATTGGATACAATGTAGTTTCACTTGTTATTAACACTTGACTTTGATATGACCTTGTGCTGTAATCGACCAGTACAACATGTTAACCCAGCACACATTAATGCTTAATGTGAACCAACCCGTTGATCCATTAAAGGGCAGGGGTGTAAAATCAGTCACAAAACCTATCAAAGTATAACTCTGGGTTCCTGAGTGGCACAGTGGTCTAAGACACTGCATCTCAGCACAAGTGGTGTCACTGCAATACCTGGTTCAAATCCAGGCTGCATCACATCCGGCTGTGATTTGGAGTCCCATGGGCGGCGCACAATTGGTCTGTGGTAGGACGTCGTTGTAAATAAGAATTTGTTCTTGACTGGCTTACCTTATTAAAAATAGAACCTCATTGATATTGTAACTGGGTTTTTTGACCTCTTGTATCTGACCACCAGAATCATCTTAACCTTTGACCTGGTTAGAGGAAATGGTCCTGGCTGTAACATTGTGACTAATCATACTGCCTCTGGCCTGCTCTTCCTTTCACAGACTTTGTTATACCATTCAGGGCTCAAAGACTATCCCCTTCTTTTCTCAAGCCCCCCCCCCCCACTTCAATCATCTCTCTACCACAAGCCTCAGTTTCACCTGACCAATCATCTCTCTACCACATGCCTCAGTTTCACCTGACCAATCATCTCTCTACCACAAGCCTCAGTTTCACCTGACCAATCATCTCTCTACCACATGCCTCAGTTTCACCTGACCAATCATCTCTCTACCACAAGCCTCAGTTTCACCTGACCAATCATCTCTCTACCACAAGCCTCAGTTTCACCTGACCAATCACCTCTCTACCACAAGCCTCAGTTTCACCTGACCAATCATCTCTCTACCACAAGCCTCAGTTTCACCTGACCAATCATCTCTCTACCACAAGCCTCAGTTTCACCTGACCAATCATCTCTCTACCACAAGCCCCAGTTTCACCTGACCAATCATCTCTCTACCACACGCCCCAGTTTCACCTGACCAATCATCAGAAGCGAGTGCATTCGTATAGTTCTACTCCACTGTCACATCCCAATAGTAAAATGACTCCACAATCCACGATATGGGACCATCTATAGCTTGATTGAATATTGAACATTGAAACCTATCGGTAATTTCACAGTATTCAGCACATAGTTCCACTGTGTTACAAACCTCATACACAGACATCCAACCCTCTTACACAGACATCCAACCCCATATACAGACATCCAACCCTCTTACACAGACATCCAACCCCATATACAGACATCCAACCCTCTTACACAGACATCCAACCTCATACACAGACATCCAACCCTCTTACACAGACATCCAACCTCATACACAGACATCCAACCCTCTTACACAGACATCCAACCTCATACACAGACATCCAACCATATACACAGACATCTAACCCCATACACAGACATCCAACCCTATACACAGACATCTAACCTCATACACAGACATCCAACCCTATACACAGACATCCAACCCCATACACAGACATCCAACCCTATACACAGACATCTAACCTCATACACAGACATCCAACCCTATACACAGACATCTAACCTCATACACAGACATCCAACCCTATACACAGACATCCAACCCTATACACAGACATCCAACCCTATACACAGACATCTAACCTCATACACAGACATCTAACCCCATACACAGACATCCAACCCCATACACAGACACCCAACCCTCTTACACAGACATCCAACCTCATACACAGACATCCAACCCTCTTACACAGACATCCAACCCTATACACAGACATCTAACCTCATACACAGACATCTAACCCCATACACAGACATCCAACCCCATACACAGACATCCAACCCCATATACAGACATCCAACCCTCTTACACAGACATACAACCCCATATACAGACATCCAACCCCATATACAGACATCCAACCCTCTTACACAGACATCCAACCCCATATACAGACAACCAACCCTATACACAGACATCCAACCCCATACACAGACATCTAACCCCATACACAGACATCCAACCCCATACACAGACATCCAACCTTCTTACACAGACATCCAACCCTATACACAGACATCCAAGCCTCTTACACAGACATCCAACCTCATACACAGACATCCAACCCTATACACAGACATCCAACCCCATACACAGACATCCAACCCTCTTACACAGACATCTAACCCCATACACAGACATCCAACCCTCTTACACAGACATCCAACCCCATATACAGACATCCAACCCCATATACAGACATCCAACCCTATACACAGACATCTAACCTCATACACAGACATCCAACCCTATACACAGACATCCAACCCCATACACAGACATCTAACCCCATACACAGACATCCAACCCCATACACAGACATCCAACCCTCTTACACAGACATCCAACCCTATACACAGACATCCAACCCTCTTACACAGACATCCAACCCTCTTACACAGACATCCAACCCCATACACAGACATCCAACCCCATATACAGACATCCAACCCAATACATAGAAATCCAACCCCATACACAGACATCAAACCCCATATACAGACATCAAACCCCATATACAGACAGCCAACCCCATACACAGACATCAAACCCCATATACAGACATCAAACCCCATATACAGACAGCCAACCCCATACACAGACATCAAACCCCATATACAGACATCCAATCCCATACACAGACATCCAACCCCATACACAGACATCCAACCCCATACACTGTATGTGTAAACCAATGCAACCAAAGCTCCTTCAAGTTCAAACGATACACACACATTAAACCCAACCAGAACCTCTTTCAACCCCATACACACAGACTTATATTCACTCCAACCCAATCCAAGCCCACTCACGCTGTGAAACTAAACCCATCGTGCTGTGCCAGAGGATTCAGTGTGTCTGTGTTTCCCAACCAAGCCTTGTCTTCCTGAAGTTACTGAGTGTGGCTCAGTCCAAAAACAACTCCTAGTTCCTCACCCTAACCTCTGTACCCTTGCTTTGTAGACTTCAAAGATTCGGATGGATAACGGTAGTGTGTGGTAAGGGGCTAAGAGGTTGTTTTTGGACTGGTCTTTAATATTGGTGCTCTTTCCAAACTAATTACATTTTTATGTCAGTAATGATGTTTAATGATTGGCCAATGCTTTCAGATAAAGGGGTCTTAGTTCTCCCAAGAGTAAAATAGCATAATGTATATGACTAAATAAAAAAAACATTTAATTCCCTCTTGAAGTATAAATACATTTTTGCCTGAATCCTTTCATGGGGCACCAACATATAGGGTACCCACAATTCCTCACACAGGGCACCAACATATAGGGTACCCAAAATTCCTCACACAGGGCACCAACATGTAGGGTGTCCAACATCCCTCACACGGGGCACCAACATGTAGGGTGTCCAACATCCCTCACACGGGTCACCAACATATAGGGTGTCCAACATCCCTCACACGGGGCACCAACATATAGGGTATCCAACATCCCTCACACAGGGCACCAACATGTAGGGTGTCCAACATCCCTCACACAGGGCACCAACATGTAGGGTGTCCAACATCCCTCACACAGGGCACCAACATGGACATTCAGTTCAACATGCTAGTCATTTAGCATAGGTCTAAGGCCCCTTTGGGTTGGTAGAGTGGTCGAGGGTCTGTTCGATGTTTATGTAATGTTATGTTTCTTTGTGTGCGTGAGAGTGAGAGTGTGAGTGTGAGTGTGAGAGTGAGAGTGAGTGTGAGTGTGAGTGACAGTGAGAGAGAATATACACACCTCACTTCTTCACTTTCCCAGTTTCCTCTTGTCTCAGTTCTCTTTTTCTCACAAGAGTAGACCTCACACCCCTGCAATATGCACACAAACACGCACACGCACTGCACACAGACACACAGACACACACACACACACACACTTTTAAAAGTCTTTCAAGCTGATTTGGCGAAAGCTAATGCAGACGTTATCTTGACTCGTTGGTTTGGCATGACATCACAGTGTCAGTCTGTGCCAGTAAGATCAATTCTCCCTCTAAGTGCTGCTCAGTTCTTTCTCCCTCCAGAAAGAGAAAGTTGGAGTAGCAGAAGTGTAATTTGGCCCTCTCTACTCTCACCTCACCTCTTCCTCTCTCCCTTAATTTCTCTCCCCTGTGGCAGAGCTGGGCCTGAGCCAAGAGGAAAAGGTTCTACCCCCCCATCCCCCACCCCCCACCCCTATTTCCCGTTCTACTGTTCCCTCTCTCAGGGCAGTACTTACACAAGGTCCATCTCTCTCATTCTCTCTCTCTCCTTCCTCTTTGTGTAGGGTGTTCAACCTATGAGAATTGGGCATTTACAAGACTGCTGTAGATTGCTTTAAGAAAACACAGTCCGCCACTGAAGTGTCTAATACATTATGTCAACAGTCCTCCCAAGGTACGGCAACGGATGCTCAATTAACTGTGCCCTCAGTTTCATCTATCGACCCTCTAGTACGGCCCGTTAAAATAAAGTGTTAGGCCCTGCAGCAGCTTAGCAGTTTCCCGTGACGTTCCACTGCCACAACGTTTGCACCAGTATATAGTGTAATGGGTCTGGGTGTTGTACAAGACATGTACAATAAAGCAATGAACCAGGTAGCGGCCAAACGAGAGAGAGCCTCACACTCAAGTAGATTTAGGATGAGGGAGAGCTGCACAGCACCTGAGGTTTGGGATGAGGGAGAGCTGCACAGCACCTGAGGTTTGGGGTGTGGGAGAGCTGCACAGCACCTGAGGTTTGGGATGAGGGAGAGCTGCACAGCACCTGCTGTTTGGGATGAGGGAGAGCTGCACAGCACCTGAGGTTTGGGATGAGGGAGAGCTGAACAGCACCTGAGGTTTGGTATGAGGGGGAGCTGCACAGCACCTGAAGTTTGGGATGTGGGAGAGCTGAACAGCACCTGAGGTTTGGAATGAGGGAGAGCTGCACAGCACCTGAGGTTTGGGATGTGGGAGAGCTGAACAGCACCTGAGGTTTGGGATGAGGGAGAGCTGAACAGCACCTGATGTTTGGGATGAGGGCGAGCTGAACAGCACCTGAGGTTTGGGATGATGGAGAGCTGAACAGCACCTGAGGTTTGGGATGTGGGAGAGCTGAACAGCACCTGAGGTTTGGGATGAGGGAGAGCTGAACAGCACCTGAGGTTTGGGATGAGGGAGAGGGGCACAGCACCTGAGGTTTGGGATGAGGGAGAGCTGAACAGCCCCTGAGGTTTGGGATGTGGGAGAGCTGAACAGCACCTGAGGTTTGGGATGAGGGAGAGCTGCACAGCACCTGAGGTTTGGGATGAGGGAGAGCTGAACAGCACCTGAGGTTTGGGATGAGGGAGAGCTGCACAGCACCTGAGGTTTGGGATGAGGGAGAGCTGCACAGCACCTGAGGTTTGGGATGAGGGAGAGCTGCACAGCACCTGAGGTTTGGGATGAGGGAGAGCTGAACAGCCCCTGAGGCTTGGGATGTGGGAGAGCTGAACAGCACCTGAGGTTTGGGATGAGGGAGAGCTGCACAGCACCTGCGGTTTGGGATGAGGGAGAGCTGAACAGCACCTGAGGTTTGGGATGAGGGAGAGCTGAACAGCACCTGAGGTTTGGGATGAGGGAGAGCTGAACAGCACCTGAGGTTTGGGATGAGGGAGAGCTGAACAGCACCTGAGGTTTGGGATGAGGGAGAGCTGCACAGCACCTGAGGTTTGGGATGTGGGAGAGCTGCACAGCACCTGAGGTTTGGGATGAGGGAGAGCTGAACAGCACCTGAGGTTTGGGATGAGGGAGAGCTGCACAGCACCTGAGGTTTGGGATGAGGGAGAGCTGCACAGCACCTGAGGTTTGGGATGAGGGAGAGCTGAACAGCACCTGAGGTTTGGGATGAGGGAGAGCTGAACAGCACCTGAGGTTTGGGATGAGGGAGAGCTGAACAGCACCTGAGGTTTGGGATGAGGGAGAGCTGCACAGCACCTGAGGTTTGGGATGAGGGAGAGCTGAACAGCACCTGAGGTTTGGGATGAGGGAGAGCTGAACAGCACCTGATGTTTGGGATGAGGGAGAGCTGAACAGCACCTGAGGTTTGGGATGAGGGAGAGCTGAACAGCACCTGAGGTTTGGGATGAGGGAGAGCTGAACAGCACCTGAGGTTTGGGATGAGGTAGAGCTGAACAGCACCCGAGGGAATCAGGCTGTGCATGTGTGTGTGTGTGTTTGCAGGTCCATGCTGTTCTGTCCTCACCCCTCATATGTCCTCTCTCTCTCTTTCACTGACGGAAGAGGGATGAGGACAGAGACTGATAGGGAGACTCCCTCCTCTCCCCCTGTCTCATCCTCTTTCGTCTTCCCTTTATGGATGGATGGATGAAATGAGGAGAAGTGATAAACGGGTATGAAACCTGTACGTGATGTACTAAGATATACTGAGCTGTCCTTTTTGTTGTTATAGTCTTTATAAGAAAGAAGGAAAGAAAATTAAAGAGGGAGAGATGCCTGAAGATACGGCAAAAGAGAAAAGGATGCAGAGAGAGAGAGAGAGAGAAAGAGAGAGAGAGAGACAGAGAGAGAGAGAGAGAGACAGAGAGAGACAGAGAGAGAGAGAGAGAGAGACAGAGAGAGACAGAGAGAGACAGAGAGAAAGAACATAAATTAACCATTAATTTCCAGCTCCCTGCTGCCTCACAATGCACCAAAATAACCTCCCTTCTTCCCAACTCCAGTCTCTTCAAACACACACACACACACACGCACGCACGCACGCACGCACGCACGCACGCACACACGCACACACACCACTTTGGGCAGTGGCAAGGCTGTTTATTTCCCATCATGCTCTCTCAGGGGAGATGTTCATTTGAATCTGTATTGATCAGAGGAGAGCAGCTCTGATTTTATTAGTCATGGTTGGCAGGCACAGTGGAGCTGGACCCGGGAACACTGTGCTTCTCTCCATCTCTCTCTCTCTCCCTTGTTTTCTCTCCATCGCTCTCTCTCTCCCTTGTTTTCTCTCTCTCTCTCCCTTGTTTTCTCTCTCTCTCTCCCTTGTTTTCTCTCCATCTCTCTCTCTCTCCCTTGTTTTCTCTCCATCTCTCTCTCCCTTGTTGTCTCTCCATCTCTCTCTCTCTCTCCCTTGTTTTCTCTCTCTCTCCCTCTTGTTTTCTCTCCATCTCTCTCTCTCCCTTGTTTTCTCTCCATCTCTCTCTCTCTCCCTTGTTTTCTCTCCATCTCTCTCTCCATTGTTTTCTCTCCATCTCTCTCTCTCCTTGTTTTCTCTCCATCTCTGTCTCTCTCTCCCTTGTTTTCTCTCCATCTCTCTCTCTCTCTCTCTCTCCCTTGTTTTCTCTCTCTCTCTCCCTTGTTTTCTCTCCATCTCTCTCTCTCTCCCTTGTTTTCTCTCCATCTCTCTCTCGCTCCCTTGTTTTCTCTCCATCTCTCTCTCTCCTTGTTTTCTCTCCATCTCTGTCTCTCTCTCCCTTGTTTTCTCTCCATCTCTCTCTCTCTCTCCCTTGTTTTCTCTCCATCTCTCTCTCTCTCCCTTGTTTTCTCTCCATCTCTCTCTCTCTCTCCCTTGTTTTCTCTCCATCTCTCTCTCTCTCCATTGTGTTCTATCCATCTCTCTCTCTCCCTGTTTTCTCTCCATCTCTGTCTCTCTCACCCTTGTTTTCTCTCCATCTCTCCCTCTCTCTCCATTGTTTTCTCTCCATCTCTCTCTCTCTCTCTCCCTTGTTTTCTCTCCATCTCTCTCTCTCTCTCCCTTGTTTTCTCTCCATCTCTCTCTCCCTTGTTTCCTCTCCATCTCTCTCTCTCCCTTGTTTTCTCTCCATCTCTCTCTCTCTCCCTTGTTTTCTCTCCATCTCTCTCTCTCCCTTGTTTTCTCTCCATCTCTCTTTCCACTATCTCTGTGTCTTCCTCTACCTCTTTCCTCTCCTTCTATACCTCTCTATCTGTACCTATCTTTCTCTGCACATTGCTTTTTTTCATTCTCTTCTCTCTCACTCCATCTAGCCTTCATGTGCCTCTTCTCTCTGCCTCTCTCTCTCTGCCTCTCTCTCTGCCTCTCTCTCTGCCTCTCTCTCTGCCTCTCTCTCTCTGCCTCTCTCTCTGCCTCTCTCTCTGCCTCTCTCTCTCTGCCTCTCTCTCTGCCTCTCTCTCTGCCTCTCTCTCTGCCTCTCTCTGCCTCTCTCTTCTGTAATGCTGTGATGGTATATGACAGTATGGGTGTGTATGCTCTATGCTTTCCTTTAACTGACACTATTCTCTCTCTTGAGACCTGTGGACTGCTGGTGTCCACCTCTCGACACCTTTCTCTACAAATGTCCAGTACACTACTCCCTATCTCACCCTATGACCCCCCCCCCCCCCCCCCGCCTACCTCCCCGACCTCCCCTCTCTTACTCCCCCCTTCCAACAGAAGCCCAGAGTAAGCCTTACTACACGGATTACTCCCCCACGCGCCTCCTCATCCACAACATGTGTACCTCCCAGTATCTGGATCTCTTCATTACCGTCGTCATCGGACTCAACGTCATCACCATGGCGATGGAACACTACCAGCAGCCCAAGGTAGGACCTGAGCAATGATGGTTTCTTTGTTAATTTGTAGTCCGTTAGTTATCGCCATGGCATCTTGGACAGCACGCACCAAGATGGCTGCTCGTCCAGTATTTCATTACACATGTTCCAAGATCATTGCTCTGGGATTTGTAGTTTGTTTGGCAGCACAAAAGCAAATGAGAAAAGTTCCCTCAATTCTTAAAGGGATTTGCTCCACATTACATAAAGTAATACAACAGAAAGCAAAACATGAACTAAACTCCCACGCAAATGATGTCTCGAAGAATTGTAAGTGTTTATTATCAGATCAGCCACACGGTGATTCGTGATGAAAACTGCTTTGTTTTTTTGTGAAATTACCATCTGTCCAGTCCATGCATTTAAACAAGATGGACAGAGAGAGAGAGGAGGTTGAGAAAGAGAGAGAGAAAGGGACAGAGAGAAAGACCACAGAAGAGAGAGATGTGGGTGGTAGAGAGAGACAGACATAGATGAGGGTGGTAGAGAGAGACAGACATAGATGAGGGTGGTAGAGAGAGTGACAGAAAGAGAAGAGGGTGGTAGAGAGAGAGAGAGATGAGGCTGGTAGAGACAGACAGAGAGATGAGGGTGGTAAAAAGAGACATACAGAGATGAGGGTGGTAGAGAAAGAGAGAGAGATGAGGGTGGTAAAGAGAGAGACAGAGAGAGAGATGAGGGTGGTAGAGCGAGAAAGATGATGGTGGTAGAGACAGAGAGAGAGAGAGAGATGAGGGTGGTAGAGACAGAGAGAGAGATGAGGGTGGTAGAGAGAGAAAGATGATGGTGGTAGAGACAGAGAGAGAGAGAGAGATGAGGGTGGTAGAGACAGAGAGAGAGATGAGGGTGGTAGAGAGAGAAAGATGAGGGTGGTAGAGACAGAGAGAGAGATGAGGGTGGTAGAGACAGAGAGAGAGATGAGTGTGGTAGAGCGAGACAGAGAGAGAGATGAGGGTGGTAGAGACAGAGAGAGAGATGAGGGTGGTAGAGACAGAGAGAGAGATGAGGGTGGTAGAGACAGAGAGAGAGATGAGGGTGGTAGAGCGAGACAGAGAGAGAGATGAGGGTGGTAGAGACAGAGAGAGAGATGAGGGTGGTAGAGAGAGACAGAGAGAGATGAGGGTCATAGAGACAGACAGAGAGATGAGGGTAAAGAGGAGTGGGTGGCCAGATGAGTCAGTAAATCCCTGTAGAGTTAGTTGTCTGATCTTCTAACTATATGCCTACTAGGAAAAGAGAGAAGGGCAACGTTAATTCCCCCAGGCTCCAAGACACTTTCATACTGTTAGCCTTTTCAGAGAGAAGGAGAGGGGGAGGAGAGGGGGAGGAGAGGGGGAGGAGAGGGATGGTGGTGTGGAGAATATTACTCTGGGAAATGGGTTATTCTGGGAGAGTGAGACATCAGAGGAGAGAGACAATAATAACTGCAGCCTATGGAATATTGTAATACTAATCCTCCCTCTCCTCCCCCTCCCTCTCCTCTCCCCTTCCTCTCCTTCCATTCCTCCCTCCCTCTCCCCTTCCTCTCTCCTCCCCCCTCCCTCTCCTCCCCCTCCCCCCCCCCCTCTCCTTCCATTCCTCCCTCCCTCTCCTCCCCCCTCCCTCTCCTCTCCCCTTTCTCTCCTTCCATTCCTCACTCCCTCCCACCTCCCCTTCCTCTCCTTCCATTCCTCCC
Source organism: Salvelinus alpinus (assembly GCF_045679555.1). Classification (NCBI taxonomy): domain Eukaryota; kingdom Metazoa; phylum Chordata; class Actinopteri; order Salmoniformes; family Salmonidae; genus Salvelinus; species Salvelinus alpinus. The sequence continues at coordinate 12,138,875 of NC_092088.1, read as the reverse complement.
TCCCTCCCTCTCCCCTTCCTCTCCTTCCATTCCTCCCTCCCTCCCTCTCCCCTTCCTCTCCTTCCGTTCCTCCCTCCCTCCCACCTCCCCCTTCCTCTCCTTCCATTCCTCCCTCCCTCTCCCCTTCCTCTCCTTCCGTTCCTCCCTCCCTCCCTCTCCCCTTCCTCTCCTTCCATTCCTCCCTCCTTCTCCTTCCGTTCCTCCCTCCCTCCCCCCTTTCTCTCCTTCCTTTCCTTCCTTCCCCCTTCCTCTCCTTCCATTCCTCCCTCCCTCTCCCCTCCCTCCCACTCCTTCCATTCCTCCCTCCCTCTCCCCTCCCTCCCACTCCTTCCATTCCTCCCTCCTTCTCCTTCTGTTCCTCCCTCCCTCCCCCCTTTCTCTCCTTCCTTTCCTTCCTTCCCCCTTCCTCTCCTTCCATTCCTCCCTCCCTCCCACCTCCCCATTCCTCTCCTTCCTTCCCTCCCTCCCTCCCTCCCCTCCCTCCCTCCCTCCCTCCCTCCCTCCCTCCAGGAGTTGGACGAGGCGCTGAAGATCTGTAACTACATCTTCACCCTCGTCTTCGTCCTGGAGTCTGTCTTCAAGCTGGTGGCCTTCGGCTTCCGACGCTTCTTCAAGGACAGGTCAGAGGTCACACTTTGTCTCAGAGTAGGAGTACTGGTCTAGGATCAGTTTTTATTTTTTAGTTCAGAATGAATATGATTATATAGACAGGGGGACCTGATCCTAGATCAGCACTGTGGTGATTATGGGTCCAGAGATAACCCCTTCAGAAGAGTTCAGGCGAAGCAGCGATGTGTGTGAGTTAGTGTGAGTCAGTAAGAAGGTGCAGCGGTGGAAAGCTCTGTCTGTTAGGCCTTTATGAATACAAACTGCATTGTTAAAAACTCGTAAAACACAGTGCCTCAGACGACACCGTAGCTTTAAAAACATTGGCTTCCCACTGAACATAGTCGAGGTTGAAATTGTGTTTAATAATAATAAAAGACATTCATCAATCTCAGTCCATCATTATGTGGATAAATGCTATAGGCTCATACGTTATAAAGCCTAGACTGAAGATGGTTAGGTGGCCATGAAGGTATGAGGGCCAGATTGGGAATGTAATCAGGACACCGGGGTTAACACCCCTACTCTTATGATAAGTGCCATGGAATCTTTAGTGACTACAGAGAGTTAGGACACCTGTTCAACGTCCCATCCGAATGACAGCACCTTATAAAATATCCCAATGCCCCAGGGCAGTGATTGGGGCAATGTCCCCAATCACTGCCCTGGGGCATTGGGATATTTTATCAGACCAGCGTATCTCCTACTGGACCAACTCTTCCTGGATTCAGAGTCAAGTCAGCAGTGGGCTGCAGGGTGTTATGTTGCTGGCACTTTCAAATACATCAATCAGAAAACAATGCAATGAAGACACATCAAATGTCAAACCAAACAGATTCATTTAATTCACTCAGTAACATTCGTTTTTCGATTCAAACTTCATCAGTCTTCACACCTCAAACCGTGTCCATGCTAACAGGGTCTGTGGGAATGTCCCGTCCTGGAGATTGCCATGGCAAGTCTCTCTCTCTCTCTCTCTCTCTCTCTCTCTCTCTCTCTCTCTCTCTCTCTCTCTCTCTCTCTCTCTCTCTCTCTCTCTCTCTCTCTCTCTCTCTCTCTCTCTCTCTCTCTCTCTCTCTCTCTCTCTCTCTCTCTCTCTCTCTACAGCCATCTATCCTGACCATGCCAGGTTGGCATCAGCAAGGCGCTAGACGCATCTTCTACACTCCCTCTAATTTTCTACTACATGTGCACACACACACACACACACACACACACTCATACTCACCACACACTCAGTAGCGATGGCTTGAGTTTCGAGTGAACCTGGCAACCATGAGGCCTATGATATCCTCAGTGGTTGACATATTAAGCTATTATCCCGCAGGCTGAGATCCAGTGTCACATCACACACACACATACACACATGAACACACACACATACGAACACACACACACACACAGGTAGCCAAGCCCTTCAGGGGTCCATCTAAAAATCTCATTGTGTTTAACTTCTACCGAGTCAGAAACCCGGACCCGGGAGCACCCCCCACCCCCCACCAGTAAAAAAGCTGAATAGCATAGCTAGCATAGCGTCACAAGTAAATAGTAGCATCTAAATATCATTCAATCACAAGTCCAAGATACCAGATGAAAGATCCACTTCTTGTGAATCCAGCAATCATTTCTGATTTTTAAAATGTTTTACAGGGAAGACACAATATGTAAATCTATTAGCTAACCACGTTAGCAAAAGACACCATTTTTCTTTGTCCACCATTTTTTCTCTCCACCAGTAGCTATCACCAATTCGGCCAAATAAAGATATTGATAGCCACTAACCAAGAAAAAACCTCATCAGATGACAGTCTGATAACATATTTATTGTATAGGATAGTTTTTGTTAGAAAAATGTGCATATTTCAGGTAGAAATCATAGTTTACAATTGCACCCACCATCACAACTCGACTAGAATAAATACAGAGAGCAACGTGTATTACCAATTTACTCATCATAAAACATTTCATAAAAATAGACAAAGCATAGCAATGGATAGACACAGATCTTGTGAATTCAGACAATATTTCAGATTTTCTAAGCGTTTTACAGCGAAAACACAATAAATCGTTATATTAGCATACCACATGTGCAAACGTTACCCCAGCATGAATCCAAGGCAAGGGGAGCGATAACGTTATGATCACCAAAATATATTAATTTTTTCACTAACCTTCTCAGAATTCTTCCGATGACACTCCTGTAACATCATATTACAACATACATATAGAGTTTGTTCGAAAATGTGCATATTTAGCCACAAAAAAACGTGGTTATACAATGAGAATAGTAGCAAAACTGGCCTGAAAATGTCGGGCCCTATCTTTGAGAGTGATCTAGTCTAATCGATAGCTAATCATAAACTTGACTAAAAAATACAGGGTTGACAGGAATCGAAAGACAAATTAGTTCTTAATGCAATCGCTGACTTACATTTCTAAAATTATCCTTACTGTGCAATACCGGGTCCGCCAAGCGAAGCTACACATAACAAAATGGCGACATATGCGTTTAAAATTTTTCAACAGAACAGCGATTTATCATCATAAATAGTTCTTACTGTGAACTGTTCTTCCATCAGTATCTTGGGCAATGTATCCTTTCTTGGGTCTAATCTTCTTTTGGTCGAAAGATGTCCTCTTGTCCGTCGAAATGCCCACTAACGTTCGACCTGGACCCCGAAACGTGCCCGGCGCTTCAAAGTGCATCACAAAGCAATGCCTCAAAATCGCACTAAACGGATATAAATTGCTATAAAACGGTTTAAATTAACTACCTTATGATGTTTTTAACACCTATAACGAGTAAAAACATGACCGGCGATATATAAGTGGCTAAACCAACGCTTGGAAAGAGAGCCAGTCCGACGTCCATCTTGCGTCAGGCGCAGCAGGAAAAGAACGGTACATCCGGTCTTTCGCGTTTTATACGGGCCCTGATTGCGCAATCGACTCCATTCAAATTGTCACCTCTTACTGACATCTAGAGGAAGGCATGGGCAGTGTTTGTATCCTCATAGGATTTACAGGGACTTTAAAACTGACCTGGGACCAGAGGCCAACATTTCTGAAATCTCACTCCATATCAGGAAAAGTGCTGTAGAATGAGTTCTGTTTCACTCAGAGACATAATTCAAACGGCTATAGAAACTAGAGAGTGTTTTCTATCCAATAATAACAATAATATGCATATTGTACGAGCAAGAATTGAGTATGAGGCAGTTTAATTTGGAGACGATAAATGCTAACGTTGAAACAGCACCCCCTATATTGAGAAAAGGTTAAAGTGATTTGCTGTGGTGTTGATTCATGCATTCTGAGTAGATGCTGACATCATGGAGAAACTATCGAGTTACGTCGTACCCTGCCCTCAGGGAACACGCACACACACACACACACACACACACACACACACACACACACACACACACACACACACACACACACACACACACACACACACACACACACACACACACACACACACACACACACACACACACACACACACACACACACACACACACACACACACACACACACACACACAGGACCCTGGCAGATGAATAGAAATATGATGAATTAGCAGAAATGCTTGATAATGGCAGGGGGGTTTACGGGTTGGACCACAACACACACTCACACATTCCCACATTCACACACATTGATGGAACAGAAGTGTAAAAACGTTTCCACATTGTGTTCCCATCACGGTCTTTCCAAGACAGAACAGTTCTGCTCGGCTTGGAGCAGCCCGTTCACAATGATCGTTAAGGGTTTTTTAGTCCTGCCATCATTTACAGGCGTCTCGGTGAGAGTGTGTATCAGTGATTTGTCTCATCATATTACTTCAGACCTTTGTTCTAATGAAACACCTTAGATGACCCAGGTCCTCCGACTGACCCTTGGATTGTCTCACACACTCCCGTAAGACCTCCCAGGGCCTGGGGGTTTTCTGAAATGTTTCAGCCCTGAGGTTTCTACCTATGTATTCTACCTGACTGTGTGTTATTGGTGTGTATATAACATGACCTGTATGTGTGTATATAACATGACCTGTGTGTGTGTATATAACATGACCTGTATGTGTGTATATAACATGACCTGTATGTGTATATAACATGACCTGTATGTGTATATAACATGACCTGTGTGTGTATATAACATGACCTGTATGTGTATATAACATGACCTGTGTGTGTATATAACATGACCTGTATGTGTATATAACATGACCTGTATGTGTATATAACATGACCTGTATGTGTATATAACATGACCTGTATGTGTATATAACATGACCTGTGTGTGTATATAACATGACCTGTATGTGTATATAACATGACCTGTATGTGTATATAACATGACCTGTATGTGTATATAACATGACCTGTGTGTGTATATAACATGACCTGTATGTGTATATAACATGACCTGTATGTGTATATAACATGACCTGTATGTGTGTATATAACATGATCTGTGTGTGTATATAACATGACCTGTATGTGTGTATAACATGACCTGTATGTGTGTATATAACATGACCTGTATGTGTATATAACATGACCTGTGTGTGTATAACATGACCTGTATGTGTATATAACATGACCTGTATGTGTATATAACATGACCTGTATGTGTGTATATAACATGATCTGTGTGTGTATATAACATGACCTGTATGTGTGTGTATAACATGATATGTGTGTGTATATAACATGACATGTGTGTGTATATAACATGACCTGTGTGTGTATATAACATGACCTGTGTGTGTATATAACATGACATGTGTGTGTATATAACATGACATGTGTGTGTATATAACATGATCTGTGTGTGTGTATATAACATGACCTGTGTGTGTATATAACATGACCTGTGTGTGTGTATATAACATGACCTGTGTGTGTGTATATAACATGACCTGTATGTGTATATAACATGATCTGTGTGTGTGTATATAACATGACCTGTGTGTGTATATAACATGACCTGTGTGTGTGTATATAACATGACCTGTGTGTATATATAACATGACCTGTATGTGTATATAACATGACCTGTGTGTGTGTATATAACATGACCTGTGTGTGTGTATATAACATGACCTGTATGTGTGTATATAACATGACCTGTTTGTGTATATAACATGACCTGTATGTCTATATAACATGACCTGTGTGTGTGTATATAACATGACCTGTGTGTGTATATAACATGACCTGTGTGTGTATATAACATGACCTGTGTGTGTATATAACATGACCTGTGTGTGTGTATATAACATGACCTGTGTGTGTGTATATAACATGACCTGTGTGTGTATATATAACATGACCTGTGTGTGTGTATATAACATGACCTGTGTGTGTGTATATAACATGACCTGTGTGTGTATATAACATGACCTGTGTGTGTGTATAACATGACCTGTGTGTGTGTATAACATGACCTGTGTGTGTGTATATAACATGACCTGTATGTGTATATAACATGACCTGTGTGTGTATATAACATGACCTGTGTGTATATATAACATGACCTGTTTGTGTGTATATAACATGACCTGTGTGTGTGTATAACATGACCTGTGTGTGTGTATAACATGACCTGTGTGTGTGTATATAACATGACCTGTGTGTGTGTATAACATGACCTGTGTGTGTATATAACATGACCTGTGTGTGTATATAACATGACCTGTGTGTATATATAACATGACCTGTATGTGTGTATATAACATGATCTGTGTGTATAACATGACCTGTGTGTGTATATAACATGACCTGTGTGTGTATATAACATGACCTGTATGTGTGTATATAACATGACCTGTATGTGTGTATATAACATGACCTGTGTGTGTATATAACATGACCTGTGTGTGTGTATAACATGACCTGTGTGTGTGTATATAACATGACCTGTGTGTGTGTATAACATGACCTGTGTGTGTATATAACATGACCTGTGTGTGTATATAACATGACCTGTGTGTATATATAACATGACCTGTATGTGTGTATATAACATGATCTGTGTGTATAACATGACCTGTGTGTGTATATAACATGACCTGTGTGTGTATATAACATGACCTGTATGTGTGTATATAACATGACCTGTATGTGTGTATATAACATGACCTGTGTGTGTATATAACATGACCTGTGTGTGTGTATAACATGACCTGTGTGTGTATATAACATGACCTGTGTGTGTGTATATAACATGACCTGTGTGTATATATAACATGACCTGTATGTGTGTATATAACATGACCTGTGTGTGTGTGTTGTAGGTGGAACCAGCTGGATCTGGCCATAGTGTTGCTGTCTATCATGGGCATCACTCTGGAGGAGATTGAGGTCAACGCATCCCTGCCCATCAACCCTACTATCATCAGGATCATGAGAGTACTGAGGATAGCAAGAGGTGTAGACACACACACACACGTACACACACACACACACATGTACACACACACATGCATACACACAGACACGTACACACACGCACACACACACACACACAAATGTACACACACACACACATGCATTATCTCTCTCTTTTTCTCTCTACACACACCCACAGGAATACGCACTAAATCATCCTCCTTTATTATCCTTCTGTTTTAATACGGGTTGTAAAGCAGCGTATCCCAGGGTTTCCCCTCCTTGTCATTTTTGTGTGGCGGGCCCCAAAGCATCCCTGGAAAGGTGTGAAGAGACCAGATGGCACCGGGAACAAAGCCATCTCACACACACAGGACAGAGAGGGAGGGGACTCAGGGAGACAGACTGGGAGGGACAGGTGGTGAGCTCAGGAAGACAGACTGGGAGGGATAGGAGGGGACGGGCGGTGAGCTCAGGAAGACAGACTGGGAGGGACAGGAGGGGACGGATGGTGAGCTCAGGGAGACAGACTGGGAAGGACAGGAGGGGACGGGTGGTGAGCTCAGGAAGACAGACTAGGAGGGACAGGAGGCGACGGGCGGTGAGCTCAGGAAGACAGACTGGGAGGGACAGGAGGTGACGGGTGGTGAGCTCAGGAAGACAGACTGGGAGGGACAGGAGGGGACGGGCGGTGAGCTCAGGAAGACAGACTGGGAGGGACAGGAGGGGACGGGTGGTGAGCTCAGGAAGACAGACTGGGAGGGACAGGAGGGGACGGGTGGTGAGCTCAGGAAGACAGACTGGGAGGGACAGGAGGGGACGGGCGGTGAGCTCAGGAAGACAGACTGGGAGGGACAGGTGGGGACGGGTGGTGAGCTCAGGAAGACAGACTGGGAGGGACAGGAGGGGACAGGCGGTGAGCTCAGGAAGACAGACTGGGAGGGACAGGAGGGGACGGGCGGTGAGCTCAGGGAGACAGACTGGGAGGGACAGGAGGGGACGGGTGGTGAGCTCAGGAAGACAGACTGGGAGGGACAGGAGGGGACGGGCGGTGAGCTCAGGAAGACAGACTGGGAGGGACAGGTGGTGAGCTCAGGGAGACAGACTGGGAGGGACAGGGGGTGAGCTCAGGAAGACAGACTGGGAGGGACAGGAGGGGACGGGCGGTGAGCTCAGGGAGACAGACTGGGAGGGACAGGAGGGGACGGGTGGTGAGCTCAGGAAGACAGACTGGGAGGGACAGGAGGGGACGGGTGGTGAGCTCAGGAAGACAGACTGGGAGGGACAGGAGGGGGACAGGTGGTGAGCTCAGGGAGACAGACTGGGAGGGACAGGAGGGGGACGGGTGGTTAGCTCAGGGAGACAGACTGGATAGAAGAAAAATAGTGGAAAGAGAAATGTGGACCCCATGAAGACTATTTATCAGCTAACAGGAAACCTATTAAAGGGATCCAGGGATCATATTATCCTATCCTAACAGGGATCCTATTAAAGTCAGAAATCCTGATATTTGGAAAGAAAGATAGTACTAAGAGGCAGAGCTGCTAATCATCTCTGATTACTGCTGAATAAAGACACAGATCAGGAGGGCAAAGGTAGAAGAAAGGAGACAGGGACAGAGAATTACTGCCTGTTTACAGAAAGGAGACAGGGACAGAGAATTACTGCCTGTTTACAGAAAGGAGACAGGGACAGAGGATTACTGCCTGTTTAAAGAAAGGAGACAGGGCCAGAGGGTTAGTGACTGTTTACAGAAAAGAGACAGGGACAGAGGATTACTGCCTGTTTACAGAAAGGAGACAAAAACAGAGGATTACTGCCTGTTTACAGAAAGGAGACAGGGACAGAGGGTTACTGACTGTTTACAGAAAGGAGACAGGGACAGAGGATTACTGCCTGTTTACAGAAAGGAGACAGGGACAGAGGGTTACTGCCTGTGTACAGAAATAAGAAGAATTAGAAAGAGAGGAGGATGGTAGAGAGGAGATAGATGAGGTAGAGAGGAGGTAGAGGAGGAAGAGGAGGTAGAGGAGGAAGAGGAGGTAGAGGAGGAAGAGAAGAGGTAGAGAGGAGGAAGAGGAGGTAGAGGAGAGGTAGAGGAGGAAGAGGAGGAAGAGGAGGTAGAGGAGAGGTAGAGGAGGAAGAGGAGGAAGAGGAGGAAGAGAAGAGGTAGAGAGGAGGAAGAGGAGGAGGTAGAGGAGGAAGATGAGGAAGAGGAGGTAGAAGAGGAAGAGGAGGAAGAGAAGAAGTAGAGAGGAGGAAGAAGAGGTAGAGGAGGTAGAGAGGAGGTAGAGAGGAGGTAGAGAAGCTCATCTGTTCAGTCTGACTGTAATGAAAGATCTAGCGGTTCAAGTCCTTGTTGATTATTGTCACACAGGACCCTAACACCTGCCCAAAGTGTGTGTGTGTGTAGAGGCCTGCTCCTCTGGATTATTTGTCAACTTCAAACAGACTTTTCTTTCATTAATGTCGTGGCCGTCCTCCACTGTTACCAATTAACCCTACCTCCTCCTCCTCCTCCTCCTCCTCCTCCTGTCAGTCACATCATCACAGAGCCCAACCTCCATTAGTATCTCACCGAATATGTTTTACTACAGTTATTCCCAAAATGTAATTATGTATGTGTATGTGTGTGTGTGTGTGTGTGTGTGTGTGTGTGTGTGTGTGTGTGTGTGTGTGTGTGTGTGTGTGTGTGTGTGTGTGTGTGTGTGTGTGTGTGTGTGTGTGTGTGTGTGTGTGTGTGTGTGTGTGTGTGTGTGTGTGTGTGTGTGTGTGTGTCGTCAGTGCTGAAGCTACTGAAGATGGCAGTGGGGATGAGAGCGTTGCTGGACACGGTCATGCAGGCCCTGCCTCAGGTAAAGTACAGTAGAAGTACTAGGTAGTAGAAGTACTAGGCAGTAGAAGTACTAGGCAGTAGAAGTACTAGGCAGTAGAAGTACTAGGTAGTAGAAGTACCAGGTAGTAGAAGTACTAGGCAGTAGAAGTACTAGGTAGTAGAAGTACAGACAGTAGAAGTACCAGGTAGTAGAAGTACTAGGTAGTAGAAGTACTAGGTAGTAGAAGTACTAGGCAGTAGACGTACCAGGTAGTAGAAGTACTAGGTAGTAGAAGTACTAAGTAGTAGAAGTACTAGGTAGTAGAAGTACTAGGTAGTAGAAGTACTAGGCAGTAGAAGTACTAGGCAGT
>NC_092088.1:12058685-12123685 GCF_045679555.1 Salvelinus alpinus | reverse complement strand
TCTTTCTCCCTCTCTCTTTCTCTCTCTCTCTCTGTCTCTCTCTCGCTGTCTCTCTCTCTGTCTCCCTCTCTCTTTCGGTCTCCCTTTCTCTCTCTCTGTCTCTCTCTCTCTGTCTCTCTCTCTCTGTCTCTCTGTCTTTCTCTGTCTCCCTCTCTCTGTCTCCCTCTCTCTTTCTTTCTCTCTCTCCGTCTCTCTCTCTCCGTCTCTCTCTCTCTGTCTCCCTCTCAGTTTGTGATGAGCTGCACCCGTGTGAGGGTTTGGGGCGCTACGCTACGTTTAAGAACTTTGGCATGGCCTTCCTACTGCTGTTCAGAGTTTCCACTGGAGACAACTGGAACGGCATTATGAAGGTGAGACTGGTCCACCATTTTGGATCAACTGTTTGTCACCATTCTGGATTGACGGTATACAGTGTCTGTATGTGTTATGTGTCTCTTTCGTCATGTGTTCATCCGTATATGTATGTCTCCTCCAGGACACCCTGCGAGACTGTCAACAGGAGAATGCAGGCACCTGTTACAACACGGTGGTCTCCCCCATCTACTTCGTCTCCTTTGTGTTGACAGCCCAGTTTGTCCTGGTCAACGTGGTCATAGCCGTTCTCATGAAACACCTGGAGGAGAGCAACAAAGAAGCCAAGGAGGAGGCAGAGCTGGAGGCTGAACTACAGCTGGAGCTCCAGCATGGAGGAGGGGGAGGCAGTGGGAGATCACCCCAGATAAGCCCTCTGGACTTGGGCATGGAGGTGAGCGGACCTGGTGTGTCCCCCTGGAGGTCTCCAGAGAGGGAGATCCAGAGGAGGGCCAGCGTGATGGTGGATTCTCCCCAAGCAGATATCACTACAAGAGACACCAGCTCTGATCCCCTGCTAGTCCTGGAGCCACCGCTGGAGGTGTGTGGGATTTACACCTATTTGTGTGTGTGTGTTAGTTGGGTTTGGAATTCATCCCATCCCTTGTTCAGGGACAAAAAGGAAGCACCAACGAGGAGCTGTAGTAACATCTGCGTTCAGTTTTTATTGTCCATATCTGTCGAGCTTCTGAAGGAGTCTTCCTTACTTCTCTGTCCACCTCTCTGTGTCTCTGTGGTTGTCTGCTCGTAGTGTGTTTGTGTTCAACTGGTCGTGTGTCTGTGTGTCTGTGTGTGCCTCAGTAGAGTAGTGCCAGGCATAGATAGGTCACTGTAGTACCATGGGAAAGACACAACGGCATGCTGTTGACTTGACTGCTAATCTCAGCCAAAAGGTATTTTTATAGTGACTTGAGGTTGAGCTGTGTCCCTCTTTCCTCTCTCTCCTTTCTGTCATCCCTCGCTCTCAGAATCATGTGTGGTTAAGTTCATAGCTGTGTCCCTCTTTCCTCTCTCTCCTTTCTGTCATCCCTCGCTCTCAGAATCATGTGTGGTTAAGTTCATAGCTGTGGGAAGTCCGGGTACTGAGGGTTCTGCAGCACCCTTTGAAAAATCACAAGAATAAATAATATAATATCCCCAAACTACTTCCCGCAGCTATGGCTAGGCTCCAATTTGTTTCCTATGGGGGAGAGGGGAGTTTTGGAAGTGTTTTACTGCCCCCTTCTGGTCTGGAGAAGGAACCTTCAGTATTTAGGCAGGAGTATAGACTACTTATAGACCAGACCTGATGCATGTCCTGAAGCATGTTCACACACCATGTCTTCTGTCTGTGTTTTAACCTCCTCTTGAAGCTATCGTCTTCCATCACTCCCCTCCTCCGTCTGCTCCCATTTTCACTGTTCATCTTTCTGTCTGTATTTCTTTCTCCTTTCCTCTTTCCCCTCCTTTATCTCTCACTCTCTCTTTATCTCTCTCTCTTTATCTCTCTCTCTTTATCTCTCTCTCTCTCTCTCTCTCTCTCTCTCTCTCTCTCTCTCTCTCTCTCTCTCTCTCTCTCTCTCTCTCTCTCTCTCTCTCTCTCTCTCTCTCTCTCTCTCTCTCTCTCTCTCTCTCTCTCTCTCTCTTTCTCTCTCTCTCTCTGCCCCTCTCTCTCTCACACTCTCTGGCCCTCTCTCTCTCACTCTCTGCCTTTCTCTATCTCTCTTTCTCTCTCACTCTCTGCCTCTCTCTCTCTGCCTGTCTCTCTCTCTCTCTCTCTCTCTCTCTGCCTCTCTCTCTTTCTCTCTCTCTCTCTCTGCCCCTCTCTCTCTCACACTCTCTGTCCCTCTCTCTCTCACTCTCTTCCCCTCTCACTCACTCACTCACTCACTCACTCACTCACTCACTCACTCACTCATTCATTCACTCACTCACTCACTCACTCACTCACTCACTCACTCACTCACTCACTCACTCACTCACTCATTCACTCTTTCTCTTTCTCTCTCTATGTTTGCCTCAGTCTCCTTGTTGATTCAGGGTTCGATGGAGGGAGAGTTGAGTCTGATAGACAACCTGCCAGGGTCAGTCTGTCACTACTATGCACTGCCCCCACTACCGAGCAAGCACTGCAGTGACAAGAAGGTCAATGAACCCGCCTCACACAATCACCCACCCGCCTCACACAATCACCCACCCGCCTCACACAATCACCCACCCGCCTCAACCACACACCAATGCTCAAGTTTTCTCTCAGCCTCAATCTCTGGTACACCCCCTCTCCTCAACTCTAACTCACCCCCTCCCTCCTGCTTTCTCTCCAATCCCTGTGGGTTCCTTGGCCCATAATATTATTAGAAAGTGTTCACCCTCCAACATCCCTCTCTCAGCTTGGCTGTACTGGGTAATGATATGGTAGTATACCTACCTACCTACCGCACACACACACACACATAAACACACACACACACACACACACACACACACACACACACACACACACACACACACACACACACACACACACACACACACACACACACACACACACACACACACACACACACACACACACACACACACACACACACACACACACACACACACTCACTCTTGGCTTCGAGCTTTGAAAACGAACCATCCAGGGATTTAGCACAAACTAATGATAATAATTTGATTCTGCTGCCAAGCTGGCTGGGCACACACAAACACACACACACGCACAAACACACACACACACACACACGCACACACACACACACACACACAAACACACACACACACACACACACAATTATGCATCCAATGGCCTCTTTTTGTCATTCCGGACAAAATGCTATAGCCAATCACATTAGCATTGCCAAACAGCGTTTGCTAAAAGCTTTTAAATGTAATGCTGCAGCATTAATAGCCTCCCTGCTTCTAACTTGGTGTGTGATTCTGAAAAGTTCGCAGGCGCCCAATCAGCCTTTGCCAGTTAGGACCCCTGCCCCGTCTGCACGGCTGGCCCATTCGTGGGCCTGTCAGAAAGCATTTTCTCAATTAATTATCCCGGTTAAGGGTGAGGGAGGGAGGGAGGGAAGCCAGAAACAGTAAGCCTTTAGCAGAGAACCCGCTGAGAGTTTGAACACTCCCAATATGGCGCTCAGTGTTCTAGAATCAGCCGAGCTAAACTAGCGTTGTATTACATCAAGTCTGCATACATTCCTGTCTCATCCTGTGTCCATTATTATATCAAGTCTGCATACATTCCTGTCTCATCCTGTGTCCATTATTACATCAAGTCTGTACACGTTCCCGTTCCCAGTCTGTGTCCATTATTATATGAAGTCTGTACACGTTCCCGTCTCATCCTGTGTCCATTATAATCCTCTTAGGGATCCCTAAACTCGAGTCTCGTTAGCGGGATTGATTTGACAACATCCAGTGAAATTGCAGCCAAATTCAAACTGCAGAAATATCAATATTCAACATTCACGAAAATATAAGTGTAATACATCAAAATAAAGCTTAACTTCTTGTTAATCCAGAGGCTGTGTCAGATTTCAAAAAGGCTTTACGGCGAAAGCAGACCATGCGATTATCTGAGGACAGCGCCCCGCATACAAACACATGAAAATCATTTTTCAACCAGGCAGGTAGAACACAAAAGTCAGAAATAGCCATATAATAAATGCCTTACCTTTGAAGATCTTCTTCTTTTTGCAATCCCAAATGTCTCAGTGGCACAATGAATGGTAATTTTGTTCGATAAATTCCTTCTTTATATCCCCAAAATGTCTTTGGCCTGTTTGACTCAGAAATACACCGGTTCCAACATGACTACCAAGTATCTAATAAGTTACCTGTAAACTTGGTCCAAATATTTCAAAGAACGTTCCTAATCCAACCTCAGGTATCCTAAAATGTAAATAAACGATAAAATTTAAGACGGAATAAACTGTTTCTAATACTGGATAAAAACAACGTGAAAAGCGTTCCAGTTCACTCGCAACAAAAGACTAAAGCCCTTCAGAGTGACACCTACAAAGAAGAGCCCTACTTCTTCATTTCTCAAAAGAAAAACATTGAACAATTTCTAAAGACTTGACATCTAGTGGAAGTCATAGGAACTGCAATCTGGGCCCTAATAAATCAGGTCTCCCATAGAAACCAATTGGAAAACACAATGACCTCCAAAAATTTCCCTGGATGGATTGTGCTTAGGGTTTCGCCTGCCAAATCAGATCTGTTATACTCACAGACATTATTCTAACAGTTTTAGAAACTTCAGAGTGTTTTCTATCCAAATCTACTAATTACATGCATGTTGTATCTTCTGGGTCTGAGTAACAGGCAGTTTACTTTGGGCACGCTTTTCAGCCGAACGTGAAAATACTGCACCCTATCCCAGGGAGGATTTATATCAAGTCTGTACACGTTCCCGTCTCATTCTGTGTCCATTATTACATAAAGTCTGTACACGTTCCCGTTCCCATTCTGTGTCCATTGTTCTTCATTAAAAGTTGAACCTTTCAATATCATATTTGATAGACTTCTGTTGATTTCTATTTGAACAAGTTGTGGTTTGTGTGCAATGTTTATGTCACGCCCTGACCATAGAGAGCCTTTTTATGTCTCTATTTGGTTTGGTCAGGTTGTGATTTGGGTGGGCATTCTATGTTCTTTATTTCTTTGTTTCTGGCCGAGTGTGGTTCCCAATCAGAGGCAGCTGTCTATCGTTGTCTCTGATTGGGAATCATACTTAGGCAGCCCTTTTCCCACCTGTGATTGTGGGTAGTTGTCTATGTGTAGTGGCCTGTGAGCACTACGTAGCGTTACGTTCGTTTGTTATTTCTTGTTTTGTTGGCGACATTATAAATAAACTAAAATGGACGCTCACCATCGCTGCGCCTTGGTCCATTCCTTTCGACGAGCGTGACAGAACTACCCACCACAAAAGGACCAAGCAGCGTGGAGAAATGGACTCATGGACTTGGGAGGAAATCCTGGACGGTAAAGGACCCTGGAGGCAGGCTGGGGAATATCGCCGTCCAAAGGAGGAATTAAAGGCAGCGAAGGAGGAGCGGCGATGGTATGAGGAGGCAAGTCATCGAAGCAGGCACGAGAGGCATGCACACCGGTGTCTCCGGTGCGCACGCACAGCCCGGTGCGCTCGGAGCCAGCTCTCCACAAGTGCCACGCTAGAGTGGGCATCCAGCCGGATTGTGCCAGGTCAGCGCTCTTGGTCTCCGGTGCGCCGTTTCGGCCCAGGGTATCCTGCGCCGGCTCTGCGCACTGTGTCTCCGGTGCGCTGTGACTGCTCAGTGCGTCCTATGCCTGCGCTCCGTCCGTGCCGTGCTAAAGTGGGCATTCAGCCTGAAAGAGCGGTGCCAGGGATAAGCACCAGATCTCCAGTGCTCCCCCACAGCCCGGTTCATCCTGTGCCTGCTCCCAGAACCAGGCCTCCTGTATGTCTCCCCAGCCTGGTGGGCCCTGTGGCAGCCCCACGCACCAGGCTGCCTATACTTCTCCTCCCACCAGTGATGATCCATGGCACGGAGCCTCCAGCGACGAGGGTCCCCAGTCCGGAGCCTCCAGCGACGAGGGTCCCCAGTCCGGAGCCACCAGCGACGAGGGTCCCCAGTCCGGAGCCTCCAGCGACGAGGGTCCCCAGTCCGGAGCCTGCGGCGAGGGGGGTCCCCGCACCAGAGGCGCCACCAAAGTGGGGTGAGCCAGAGGTGGAGCGGGGTCTACGTACCGCACCAGAGCTGCCACCACGGATAGATGTTCAACCGGACCCTCGCATATAGGTTCAGGTTTTGCAGCTGGAGTCTGCACATTTGGGGGGGGGGGGGGGGGGGGGGTACTGTCACGCCCTGAGCTTAGAGAGCCTTTTTATGTCTCAATTTTTTGGGGTCAGGTTGTGATTTGGGTGGGCATTCTATGTTCTTTATTTCTTTGTTTCTGGCCGAGTGTGGTTCCCAATCAGAGGCAGCTGTCTATCGTTGTCTCCGATTGGGTATCATACTTAGGCAGCCCTTTTTCCCACCTGTGATTGTGGGTAGTTGTCTATGTGTAGTGGCCTGCGAGCACTACGTAGCGTTACGTTCGTTTGTTATTTCTTGTTTTGTTGGCGACATTATAAATAAACTAAATTGTACGCTCACCAAGCTGCGCCTTGGTCCATTCCTTTCGATGAGCGTGACAGTTTATTGCTGTGTATCAGTTTTCTATGGATGTGTGCCGTTGGGCTGTACAGTATATCTGATTGTACTGTTATATATGTTGGTCTGTAATGAGGTCCATATATCTGTTGGTCTGTAATGAGGTTCATATATGTGTTGGTCTATAAGGAGGTTCATATATTTGTTGGTCTGTAATGAGGTTCATATATGTGTTGGTCTGTAATGAGGTTCATATATGTGTTGGTCTATAAGGAGGTTCATATATTTGTTGGTCTGTAATGAGGTTCATATATCTGTTGGTCTGTAATGAGGTTCATATATCTGTTGGTCTATAATGAGGTTCATATATCTGTTGGTCTGTAATGAGGTTCATATATGTGTTGGTCTATAAGGAGGTTCATATATCTTCTTGTGTCTGTGTGTCCATGGTTCTGTTAATTTTTTTGTTGTTGATTTTGTTTTCAATCTTATGTGTTTGGTGTTGTGCAGGGTTTTTGTTCCATACCTACACTTATGTGACTGGGTGTTGTTACAGCACATTGTGTCTGATGTTCTGATATGTGAGTCATTTCATTTCACTGTCTGTGTGATTTGTCAGAGTGAGTGAGTGTGGGGGGGGGGGGGGGCGGGGGTGTATACCAGTGGAAGTGCTCTCTGTTCACTAGTCCTTGTCTGTTCTCTATCTAGATCCCTCTAGCGGAGATGGAATGGCTCTCTGTTCACTAGTCCGTGTCTGTTCTCTATCTAGATCCCTCTAGCGGAGATGGATGGGCTCTCTGTTCACTAGTCCTGGTCTGTTCTCTATCTAGATCCCTCTAGCGGAGATGGATGGGCTCTCTGTTCACTAGTCCTTCTCTGTTCTCTATCTAGATCCCTCTAGCGGAAATGGAATGGCTCTCTGTTCACTAGTCCTGGTCTGTTCTCTATCTAGATCCCTCTAGCGGAGATGGAATGGCTCTCTGTTCACTAGTCCTTGTCTGTTCTCTATCTAGATCCCTCTAGCGGAGATGGAATGGCTCTCTGTTCACTAGTCCTTGTCTGTTCTCTATCTAGATCCCTCTAGCGGAGATGGAAGGGCTCTCTCTGGCCACTGACAAGTCCTGGTCCCTAGCTCTATCTGACGACTCCACTCCTGATGATATTAACCCCCTGTTTCTAACAAGTCTGGAGTCCAAAGTACTGACAGTTCCTCTCTGACTCTCTCCAACTCTTCTTCCTCTGCAGTCTCCTGTAGCCTTTCCCAAGGGAGCTTCCAAACTCACCTGCCCCCACCAGGACCAATCTCTCTTCCAAACTCACCTGCCCACTCCAGGACCAATCTCTCTTCCAAACTCACCTGCCTCCTCCAGGACCAATCTCTAACTAATTGATCAATATAGCAGTGTGATGAATGTAATCTCAGGTGTATTTCCCAAACCCAGCACACGTATCACACAGACACATTTACCTCTCTGGGATCGTTCGGGACGCTAGCGTCCCACCTCTCCAACAGCCAGTGAAATTGCAGGGCACCAAATTCAAAACAACAGAAATCTCATAATTAAAATTCCTCAAACATACAAGTATTTTACACAATTTTAAAGATACACTTCTCGTTAATCCAACCACAGTGTCCGATTTCAAAAAGGCTTTACAGCGAAAGTACCAGAAACGATTATGTTAGGTCACCGCCGAATCACAGAAAAACACAGCCATTTTTCCAGCCAAAGAGTGGAGTCACAAAAAGCAGAAATATAGATAAAATTAATCACTAACCTTTGATGATCTTCATCAGATGACACTCATAGCACTTCATGTTACACAATACATGTATGTTTTGTTCGGTAAAGTTCATATTTATATCCAAAAACCTCAGTTTACATTGGCCCCATGTTCAGAAATGCCTCCAAAACATCGGGAGAAATTGCAGAGAGCCACATCAAATAACAGAAATAGTCATCATAAACTTTGATGAAAGATACATGTTTTACATAGAATTAAAGATACACTTGTTCTTAACTTCTTGACGCAATGATCCCGTTACCGGGATCATTTATCAACAACAACCGCTAAACTGCAGAGCGCCAAATTCAAAAATAATACAAAAAATATTTATAATCATGAAATCACAAGTGAAATATACCAAAACACAGCTTAGCTTGTTGTTAATCCACCTATCGTGTCAGATTTTGAAAATATGCTTTACAGTGAAAGCAATCCAAGTGTTTGTGAGTTTATCAATCACTAGACAAAACACTAAGAACAGCTAGCCTTAAATTAGCTTGGTCACGAAAGTCAGAAAAGCAATAAAATGAATCGCTTACCTTTGATAATCTTCGGATGTTTGTACTCACGAGACTCCCAGTTACACAATAAATGTTATTTTTGTTCGATAACGATTAGTTTTATAACCAAAAACCGCCATTTGGTTTGCGCGTTATGTTCAGAAAACCACAGGCTCGTTCCGGTCCTGAACGGCAGACGAGGGCAGACGAAAATTCCAAAAAGTATCCGTAATGTTCATAGAAACATGTCAAAGGTTTTTTATAATCAATCCTCAGGTTGTTTTTAACATACATAATCGATAATATTTCAACCGGACGGTAAACTGTTCAATACTACAGAGAAAGTCGAGCTACATCTGTCGCGCGTAGGATCTAATCAAAGGACACCTGACGCGTTTTCAAAAATCTCGCTCATTTTTCAAAATAAAAGCTTGAAACTATGTCTAAAGCCTGGTCACAGCCTGAGGAAGCCATTGGAAAAGGAATCTGGTTGATACCCCTTTAAATGGAGGCGGGGCAGGCAACGGAACAGCGATTTTTCCAAATAAAAGGCACTTCCGGGTTGGATTTCCTCAGGTTTTCGCCTGCAAAATCAGTTCTGTTATACTCACAGACAATATTATGACAGTTTTGGAAACTTTCGAGTGTTTTCTATCCTAATCTGTCAATTATATGCATATTATAGCATCTGCACCTGAGAAATAGTCCGTTTACCTTGGGAACGTTATTTTTCCAAACATAAAAATTCTGCCCCCTAGCTGAAAGAAGTTAATGCAACCGCTGTGTCAGATTTCAAAAAAAGCTTTATGGCAAAAGCACAATATCCAATAACCAGAGCACAGCGTTCAGCCACAAAAGCAAGCCATACAGTTACCCGCCAAATTGTGGCGTCAACAAAAGTCAGAAATAGCATTATAAATCTTCACTTACCTTTGCTGATCTTAATCGGAATGCACTCCCAGGACTTCCAATTCCACATGAAATGTTAGTTTTGTTCCATTATGTCGAAATTCCTCAGTTCTGTTTGCGCGTTTAGTTCACTATTCCAAAGGCACAATGCGCGAGCGCAAAATCCAGACGAAAAGTCAAAAGAGTTCCATTACAGTTTGTAGAAACATGTCAAACGATGTTTACAATCAATCCTCGATTGAGTCTTTTTATAATAAATCTTCAATAATATTCCAACCGGACAATAGCGTATTCATTACAGAGGAAAAAGAAGGAACGCGCACCCACGCAGTAAACAACTCAGTCCACTTGTTGAAACAGCTCTTATTCGACCCCCTTCCACAATAGAAGCCTCAAACAACTTCCTAAAGACTTGACATCTCCTGGAAGCCTTGGAAAGTGCAATCTGGCCCCATAGACACAGCATATTGGATAGGCAATCACTTAAATGAAACAACAAACCTCAGATTTCCCACTTCCTGGTTGGATTTGTCTCAGGTTTTTGCATGCCATATGAGTTCTGTTATACTCACATACATTATTTTAACAGTTTTGGAAACTTTAGAGTGTTTCCTATTCAAATCTACTACTTATATGCATATCATAGCTTCTGGGCCTGGGTAACAAGCAGTTTACTCTGGGCACCTTATTCATCCAAGCTACTCAATACTGCCCCCCTTTCCCAAAGAAGTTAATGAATGCAGGTTGTGTACAGAGCGACGTGAGCAGGACACGTGAGTTTGGAAGACATTGGGAATTTTCTAACCATCCGCCCATCTCCCTCGCTCTCTCTCTCCTTTCCATCCCATCTTTCTAGCCTGGTGTCTGTCATTCCAGTCCAGTATACTAGCGCATCTGCCCTCATCGCCCTTTCTCTCCTTCTTTCTCTCTTTTGATCTCTCTCTGTTTTCCTTTATTTCTCCTCGTCATTTTTCTGACCACTCTTTTTTTCCTGTTTGCTGTGTATCTGTGCTCTCTCTCTCTCTCTCTCTCTCTCTCTCTCTCTCTCTCTCTCTCTCTCTCTCTCTCTCTCTCTCTCTCTCTCTCTCTCTCTCTCTCTCTCTCTCTCTCTCTCTCTCTCTCTCTCTCTCTCTCTCTCTCTCTCTCACTCTCTGTCTCTTGTGGATCTCTCCTTTTGTGGTATAAACAATGTGACAAGTGACTGTAGTACCACTCCTATCTCTATAGTTAGTAGCTGTTGGTAACTCTGTTGTCTGTTGGTCAATGACATAGTAGGCTACTGGTCTAGCTGGCATCTTCTGGCCCTCAGAACCCAGTGATTAAATACACTTCTAAACCTGTGGCATAAATTATAAATGATCTCAGCAGAAAAAGCATACCAATGCTTTATTTATTTGTTTTACCACAATAAAGACATAAACAATATGGTTTCAGTTAGTTTCAGTAACTCTGAGTCCAGTGCCAGTTCTGTGCCAGTCTCCCCTCTGCCACTAGTGCAATGATGTTGTCTGTCATTCTGTGCGTCAGCAATTACTTATTTCATGTGTGTGGTTGTGAGTGAGGGGAGAGAGTGTGTGAGAGTGTGTGTGTGAGGTCTCTGTAAAAAAGTGGTCCAGGAATCTCCAGAAAGAGGCTGAATCTCTCTCTGTCCCCCAGATGGAGATACTCGATCCCGGGGAGCCATTGGAGGACAACCTGCTAAGCGTACGGAAGTCAACGGTGGGCCGCACCCACTCCCTACCCAATGACAGCTATATGTTCCTGCCTCTGGAGCTCTTCGGATCCCCAGGAGCCGGCCTGGGCCCTGGTTTAGCCTCACAGACACAGACTACAGGACCACAGCACATAGAGACCATCAACAAGGCCCTGTCAGGTACAGTACAGACACTCCCTCTACACGCTGACACTGTTCACACACACACACACACACAGGCACGCACACACCAAACAGGTCACTCGACATCCAAGACGATATTCGATGGCCGTCCAGGAGGGGCAACGGCGAGTGCTCTTACCATCAGGTAGGGTTGTGGTTTGTCAGGGCGAATGGGGATGGTAGATGGGAGTTTTTTAAGAGCTCCTGTCGAGTGTCCAATCCCAGCGTTCAATCCCAGCGTTCAATCCCAGTGCCACTCTTTCATTTGACCCTATCCCAAACTTTAACCCTTACCTTAATCATTCTGAATAACTGCCTAAACTTTTACATTGTTTATCACCCCACAACCCCCCACAAACAAACGTCGGACATTGAAGTCAGACCGTGAGACCTTGTTGCATGCACACATGTACACTCACTCACTCACTCACTCACTCACTCACTCACTCACTCACTCACTCACTCACTCACTCACTCACTCACTCACTCACTCACTCACTCACTCACTCACTCACTCACTCACTTACTTACTCACTCACTCACTCACTCACTCACTCACTCACTCACTCACTCACTCACTCACTCACTCACTCACTCACTCACTCACTCACTTACTCACTCACTCTCTCACTCACAGATACACACTCACTCTACTCAGCATGCTTTCCCCTCAATAAAAGTGTTCAGGAAAACCAAAAGTAATTTCCAGAACAGTAGGACCTGGAGCCAACCTTACCCACACATACTGTTTTGAAAATGACTTTTTATTTTTGCGTGTAAAGAACAATCTGTGTTGTTTGTGTTTCCTCAGGCTCATGTACCTCGCTACGGACCCAACCAGACGACAGACCCAGCAGTCCTCACAGCCTTTCACACTCCCAGAGTATACACACTCTCAGCCGCACGCTCCGCAGACAGGTGAGCCACACACACACATCGCCACACAAACACACAGCCACACACAGCCACACACAGCCACACACAGACACACAAACACACAGCCACACAAACACACAGCCACACAAACACACAGCCACACAAACACACAGCCACACAAACACACAGCCACACACAGCCACACACACAGCCACACAAACACACAGCCACACAAACACACAACCACACAAACACACAGCCACACACACACACACACACAGCCACACAAACACACAGCCACACACAGCCACACACAGCCACACAGCCACACACACACCGGAGGTAACAAATGTGTTCTACCAGAAATGACTTCATTGTGTTGTTCCTCTCATTTTTCTACTATGATGTTACGTTCTTCCTAAACTGTCCTGTCCTTCCTCTCTCTTCTTCCTGTCCTTCCTCTCTGTTCTTCCTGTCCTTCCTCTCTGTTCTTCCTGTCCTTCCTCTCTGTTCTTCCTTTCCTTCCTCTCTCTTCTTCCTGTCCTTCCTCTCTGTTCTTCCTTTCCTTCCTCTCTCTTCTTCCTGTCGTTCCTCTCTGTTCTTCCTGTCCTTCCTCTCTGTTCTTCCTGTCCTTCCTCTGTTCTTCCTTTCCTTCCTCTCTGTTCTTCCTGTCCTTCCTCTCTGTTCTTCCTGTCCTTCCTCTGTTCTTCCTGTCCTTCCTCTCTGTTCTTCCTGTCCTTCCTCTGTTCTTCCTGTCCTGCCTCTGTTCTTCCTTTCCTTCCTCTCTGTTCTTCCTGTCCTTCCTCTCTCTTCTTCCTGGTTTCCTCTCTGTTCTTCCTGTCCTTCCTCTCTGTTCTTCCTTTCCTTCCTCTCTGTTCTTCCTGTCCTTCCTCTCTGTTCTTCCTGTCCTTCCTCTGTTCTTCCTGTCCGTCCTCTGTTCTTCCTGTCCTGCCTCTGTTCTTCCTTTCCTTCCTCTCTGTTCTTCCTGTCCTTCCTCTCTGTTCTTCCTGTCCTTCCTCTGTTCTTCCTGTCCGTCCTCTGTTCTTCCTGTCCTGCCTCTGTTCTTCCTTTCCTTCCTCTCTGTTCTTCCTGTCCTTCCTCTCTCTTCTTCCTGGTTTCCTCTCTGTACTTCCTTTCCTTCCTCTCTGTTCTCCCTGTACTTCCTCTCTGTTCTTCCTGTCCTTCCTCTCTGTTCTTCCTGTCCTTCCTCTGTTCTTCCTGTCCTGCCTCTGTTCTTCCTTTCCTTCCTCTCTGTTCTTCCTGTACTTCCTCTCTGTTCTTCCTGTCCTTCCTCTCTGTTCTGCTAGCTCTCATTGTGCTCTTAATGCTGTCCATCTTCTCTCCTCCCTCTGACTCCCTTCTTCCTCTCTGTTCTCTGTGTAACTATCGTCCATCCCTCCTCCCTCACAATGCTCTCGATCTTCTGTCCATCTCTCTGTCCGTCCTGTCCTGCATCTGTCCTGTATCTGTTACTAACAGAGTGTAGTTTAGTAACCGTCAGACGCAGAACTACTGCTGAAAAACAGCACATTTCACTAACTCCTGACCTGCTATCACTGATATACTGAGCATCCCTATTCCCTATACAACCCACCACACAAACACACACCCCTTTCCTCTGACCTCTCCTCCTCCCCTGCTTCCTCCCACCATTCATTTTCTGTCTGTCTGTCTGTCTGTCTGTCTGTCTGTCTGTCTGTCTGTCTGTCTGTCTGTCTGTCTGTCTGTCTGTCTGTCTGTCTGTCTGTCTGTCTGTCTGTCTGTCTGTCTGTCTGTCTGTCTGTGTCTGTCCGTCCGTCTTCTAATCATCTGCCTCACACAATGAATCTCACCGGTGGCAGGTAGTGTTGAACATAGTTTTGAAATGGCTAGACTGTGTTAATTCTCATGGACATAGGGGACTATAAGGTCATATGATCTACCTACTGATATCTTTACCACGCAGTTGTTGATCGATGGAATGTACTGTATTTTTGTTTGAAATGCAGTCAGTTTGCCTCTGAATGGTAGACGTTGGCCTACGTATCACAATATTGAGACTATGATGTTATTGTTATGACTCAGGATTTAAATCAGGACTGTCAGTTCTGTCAATAACAATATTTGGCCGCATATTTTATATTACTGTTTTGGAGCACGTGTTGGTCTTTTTGCCCAAGGTTGTGATTATATGAAGATGATTGTGTTTATGAAATAGTTACTATTGAGAAAATGTTATAATTTGAACGTTTTTTTTTGTGTTACCCAGTATGACAGGAAATATTCCATAATCACAAATAGGTATTAATTCTACATGAAGGTGGAGTGGCGATATTGTGGCTGTGGCTTCGCAAATATATATTAGTCCACTTGATGTCACTGTTGTCACAGCTATGCTTTCTGTCAAGACTCACAAATAACAGACGCTAATATTCTGTAAACAGTCATGTCCCGTTTGTCCCAAAACTCTCAAATAGTTTACTTTTTCTTTTCTCTGTGCATATTTTGTCACATAGCAACCAAGATACTGCAGAAGATAAGGAAAGAGAGCTATATGAGACTTGTGTAGTGTGTCATTGTGTTCTACTAACCTTTCCTCTCCTGTAGTACCCTCTGACCTTTGACCTCTCTGAGGAGACAAAGCTGAAGGGCTGCCCTCTATAGTTTCAATGGATTTTAGTCGTTGGGTGTTAGCTGACTGGGCTAACAGAGGGGTATGGAACACTAAACCCTACAGCCTTAGAGCAGGGTTCCCCAACTGGCAGCCCCCTTTGGGACGAATTTGGACCGTGGGTGGTTTTATTTTTCCACCCATGTTTTCTAATAATTTTTTTAAATTTATAATAATGTGACTTTATTTTTAAATATTTGTTTATTGTTGGATATACATTTTATTTTTAAACACCAGGAAATCAGCTCCAAGTGATTTGAATTTAAGAAGTCCGTTCCCAAGTACTTCCACGCATAATAGAGATATGTGATCATATACAAATGTAAGCAAGATTTGAAATGATTATGTTTTAGTCAAACATTGTATCTGTTTGGGCTTCTTGTGGTCAACTTTCAGTCTACAAATGTATTTGTAATTATGTTCCGGCCCCGCGAACATCCACTGAAGAAAACATTAGCTAGTGTATGGTCTAGGGGTCGATTTGGGATTGGGCCTATGACATTGGGCAACCATGGTTTTACCCAGTGCCCTAGCTGAGACAAACTGTACCCTACAACTGCTGCTACTGTAAAACACGTGCTGTCATTCAATCTCTTTATGATACAGATACTACTGACACATATCTGAATCTGAAATAGTTTTCTCGTGCAATAAACATACAGCAATACACTTAATAGTTGACCTATACGTTCAATGTATTGTAATTGCAACAATGCCTCTGTATCCCAATGAGGCATTGTTGGTATTGGGATCATGCTGGTCTAATAGTAAACTTTGACCTTCACGGCTATTGGCCATCCTCACTCAGTCACCCCACACTAACCTGTCTCCCCCCTCTCACCCCCCTTATGTCCCTCTATACCCTCATCCCGTCTCTCACTCTCACTTCCTCGCTGCCTCACCCCTCTCCCTGTCCATCTTTCCCTGTCATCTTCCACCTTTCTCCCCTTCTATCAAACTCTCACTTACTTCCTGCCTCCCTTTCCCCCTCCCCCTCCCCCCTTCCTCTGCCAGGTGGCAATATCTAATGACTCCCAGGAGGTCCTGTGTTCTGATGGAGGGGAGGGTGAGGAGGTAGTCCTCCATGTAGCTTCCCTAGCCCTCTCCTCCTCCTCTTCCTCGCCCTCCCATCTTCATCAGCAGCCTGCTCTCCAGTTGGTCCCTGCCACCCCAGTTGCAATCCCTCAACCGTGGCGCCCCAGCAGTGTCCACACCCAGCACCCCTCCTCCCACTCCTTACCCCCTCCTCCCCTTCCCCCCACTCGCCCCTGGAGACAGGAAGAGGCCTCGGCTGATCAGGAAGTGTCGCTCATCACCAGGGCGGGTCTGGCGGGGATTGACAATGTCATCGGGGTTGGACTGGGGTCAGAGGACGGCGGTCTCGAGGGCAGTTACAAAGGTTACTGGGTTGGTCGTGGTGGGGGGCAGTTGAAGAGGTTCCACAGTGCTGACACCCAGGGGCGGAGCGTCCTTGCGCCCCGGTCACACCCCCTGTCCTGGTTGGACGATCCTCGTCGCCACTCAGTGGAGGTGTGTTCGTCTGTAGAGTCCAGCCCCCAGCGCAGCACCGCATCCTCGGGGTTCGTCTCCCGAGCAGACAGCCTCCAGATCCATTCCCAGACCACCACACACACCCTGCCCTCTCCTCGACGTAAGAAAAAAATGAGCCCCCCGTGTATCTCCGTAGACCCCCCTGATGGACTGGAGCTCCAGTCCGGCCTCCACCCTGCCCCGGGGGGGGGTGGGGGGCCTGGGGATGCCCCCTCCCTTACATGGCCAGGATACCTCCTGTCTAAGGAGACGGGCGCCCTCCAGTGACTCCAAGGACTCCTTTGACCTGGGGGTAGAGGAGGGCCTGGGGCTTGGACTGTGCCAGGAGGGAGGTGGGTCCAACCCCAATCCCAAGCTGTTGACTCTGCCGAGCTTCTCCTTCGAGAAAACAAGCTCTGAGCACTGAACACTGACACACACACTGATGTACACACAAACACTTATGTACACACACACACATAGGAACTATAGACACATGCACATAGGCAAACAGCCACACATCCAAACACACCATGCACTTGGTATCCGTGGTGATGGTAGTCCTAGTAATAATGCCGTAGAGAGTAAATATGGTAAAACTACAACAAAGCGGTCAAATCAACCTTGTTTTTTGTTTGAGGATCAGTGCGGTACATTCGTAGTTTGACCATTCCTTGTCTTTCCAAAACAACAAGAACGCAACAATAACACAGCATAAACAGAGAAACAACATGACTGATTCTCTTCCACCATGCCTGCAAGCCATTGGCTGCCGGTTGACCCCATGACCTCTGGAGTGATGTCAGCACCAAGGACTTTGTATAGCAACCCCTGTGGCCGCTATAGGTACTGCTCGGTGTTAGTGGGACTTCACCCTCACACGGGACACAGTGGAGGTACAAAGCAATATGAACGTTTTTGAGACTGTTTTTCTTAAATTATTGGGCCATAGTGTTTGTACAGATGTATAATTGTTTTATTTCATTTTATTTTGATTTTGGTGTACTTTTTGTGATGGGTTAACCTTTTCCTCCCTATTTGTTTCAAGGTTCTAAATAATTGTTGGTTTGGTCCGTTTTGTTAAATTTTTTCACCATAAAGATATTTTGTAGCTTTCTTAATTTGCTGAAAGAAAGTGAATTATGTTCTGAGAATCATGTATTTGAAGGAATACATATATATACATATATGTACAGTGCCTTCGGAGAGTATTCAGACCCCTTGACTTTTTCCACATTTTGTTACTTTACAACCTTATTCTAAAATGTATTAAATCGTTTTTCCCCCTCATCAATCTACACAGCAAAAACAGGTTTTCAGATATATATATTTTTTTGGGCAAATTTAAAAAAATATATAAAAAAATAATATTACATTCACATAAGTATTCAAACCCTTTACTCAGTACTTTG
This sequence comes from Salvelinus alpinus, assembly GCF_045679555.1. Lineage (NCBI taxonomy): Eukaryota > Metazoa > Chordata > Actinopteri > Salmoniformes > Salmonidae > Salvelinus > Salvelinus alpinus. The sequence continues at coordinate 12,105,671 of NC_092088.1, read as the reverse complement.
TTAAAGAACCTTTGACAGTGATTACAGCCTCGAGTCTTGGGTATGACGCTACAAGCTTGGCACACCTGTATTTTGGGAGTTTCTCCCATTCTTCTTTGCAGATCCTCTCAAGCTCTGTCAGGTTGGATGGGGAGCGTTGCTGCACAGCTATTTTCAGGTCTCTCCAGAGATGTCGATCGGGCTCTGGCTGGGCCACTCAAGGACATTCAGAGCCAATCTGCGTTGTTTTGGCTGTGTGCTTAGGGTCGTTCTCCTGTTGGAAGGTTAACCTTCGCCCCCAGTCTGAGGTCCTGAGTGCTCTGGAGAAGATTTTCATCAAGGACCTCTCTGTACTTTGCTCCGTTCATCTTTGCATCGTTCCTGACTAGTCTCCCAGTCCCTGCCGCTGAAAAACATCCCCACAGCATGATGCTGCTTCACCGTAGGAATGGTGACAGGTTTCCTCCAGACGTAACACTTGGCATTCGTATCAACGAGTTCATCTTGGTTTCATCAGACCAGAGAATCTTGTTTCTCATGGTCTGAGAGACTTTAGGTGCCATTTGGTAAACTCCAGGCGGGCTGTCATGTGCCTTTTACTGAAGAGTGGCATCCGTCTGGCCACTCTAACATAACGACCCGATTAGTGGAGTGCTGCAGAGATGGTTGTCCTTCGAGAAGGTTCTCTCATCTCTACAGAGGAACTCTAGAGCTCTGTCAGAGTGACCATCGGGTTCTTCGTCACCTCCCTGACCAAGGCCCTTCTCCCCCTATTGCTCAGTTTGGTCGGGCGGCCAGCTCTAGGAAGAGTCTTGGTGGTTCTAAACTTCTTCCATTTAAGAATAATGGATGCCACTGTGTTCTTGGGGACCATCAATGGTGCAGAAATGTGTTGGTACCCTTCCCCAGATCTGTGCCTAGACACAATCCTGTCTCGAAGCTCTACGCACAATTCCTTCAACCTCATGGCTTGGTTTTTTCTCCGACATGCGCTGTCAACTGTGGGACCTTATATAGACAGGTGTGTGCCTTTCCAAATCATGTCCAATCAATTGAAAATACCACAGGTGGACTCCAATTAAGTTGTAGAAACATCTCAAGGATGATCAATGGAACAGGAGGCACCTGAGCTCAATTTCGAATCTCATAGCAAAGGGTCTGAATATATTTCAGTTTTTATTTTTAATACATTTGTAAAAATGTCTCTAAACACCTGTTCTTGCTTTGTCATTATGCGGTATTGTGTGTAGATTGCTGAGGATTTATATTTATTTAATCCATTTTAGAATAAGGCTGTAACGTAACAAAATGTGTAAAAAGTGAAGGGTCTGAATACTTTCCGAAGACACTGTATATACAGTAACAATCAAAAGTTTGGAGAAACCTACTCATTCAAGGGTTTTTATTTTATTTTTACTATTTTTGCATTGTAGAATAACAGTGAAGACCTCAAAACTATGAAATAACACATATGGAATCATGTAGTAACCAAAAAGTGTTAAACAAATCTTCTATGTAGCCACCCTTTGCCTTGATGACAGCCTTGCACACTCTTAGCATTCTCTCAACCAGCTTCATGAGGAATGCTTTTCCAACAGTCTTGAAGGTGTTCCCACATATGCTGAGCGCTTGTTAGCTGCTTTTCCTTCACTCTGCCGTCCAACTCATCCCAAACCACCTCAAATTAGTTTGAGGTCAAATCGCCATTACACAGCCTGGAGGTGTGTTGGGTCATTGTCCTGTTGAAAAACAAATGAATATAGTCCCACTAAGCGCAAACCAGATGGGATGGCGTATTGCTGCAGAATGCTGTGGTAGCCATGCTGGTTAAGTGTCCTTGAATTCTAAATAAATCACAGACAGTGTCACCAGCAAAACACCCCACACCATCACACCTCCTCCTCCATGCTTCACGTTGGGAACCACACATGCAGCGATCATCTGTTCACCTACTTTGCGTCTCACAAAGACACGGCGGTTGGAACCAAAAATCTCTAAATGACAGATTTCCACCGGTCTAATGTCCATTACTCATGTTTCTTGGCCCAGGCAAGTCTCTTCTTATAATTGGTGTCCTTTAGTAGTGGTTCCTTTGCAGCAATTCGACCATGAAGTCCTGATTCACACAGTCTCCTCTGAACAGTTGATGTTGAGTTGTGTCTGTTACTTGAAGTATGTGAAGCATTTTTTTGGGATGCTTTTTCTGAGGCTGGTAACTCGAATGAAATTCTCCTCTGCAGCAGAGGTAATTTTGGGTCTTCCTTTCCTGTGGTGGTCCTCATGAGAGCCAGTTTCATCATAGCGCTTGACGGTTTTTGCGACTGCACTTGAAGAAACTTTCAAAGTACTTGAAATCTTCTGCATTGACTGAACTTCTTGTAAAGATGGACTGTCTTTTCTCTTTGCTTATTTGAGCTTTTCTTGCCATAATATGGACGTGTTCTTTTACCAAATAGGGCTATCTTCTGTATACCACCCCTACCTTGTCACAACACAACTGATTGGCTCAAAAGCATTAAGAAGGAAAGAAATGTCACAAATTAGCTTTTAACAAGGCAAACGTGCTAATTGAAATGCATTCCAGGTGACTACCTCATGAAGCTGGTTGAGAGAATGCCAAAATTGTGCAAAGCTGTCATCAAGTCAAAGGGTGGCTACTTTGAAAAATCTCAAATCTCAAATATATTTTGATTTGTTTAACACTTGTTTGGTTACTACATGATTAAAAATGTGTTATTTCATAGTTTTAATGTCTTGACTATTATTCTACAATGTATAAAATAGTACGAATAAAGAAAAACCCTGGAATGAGTAGGTGTGTCCACATTTTTGACTGGTACTGTATACTAAGAAATCATTAAACTGAGCTTGGATTTTTAGCACAAGATGGGGACTTTGAATGTAAGCAACTTAATGGGATAAGTCAATGTGATGGTATTTACCTGATAACGTAACAAACATGAAGACTTTACAAAAGTGTTTCAAGTTTTTTATTGACAAACTCCCATGAGATGCATCATCTTATTTTCAAGGCTGTCACAAAAACACGTACAGTAACACTCAATCCAACAAAGATGTATTCAACACGACCCTGGGAATCGGTTATTTCATCTTGAAAAATCTTGATATCGTCTGTGTGACACACACATCAGTTCTACACCCTTGAGACCACTCCATAGTAAAGTGTATACCTCTGAGGTGAGTATTTTGCAGCCACACATTCTAAGTGTTTCCCCTAGACAGCAGAGATGAGCTCAGTCTTACATCTGTATTCTCCCTGAAAGAAAGAAACACTCACATCACTTTCTAGCTCTGTGCCACTGTACATGTGTAGTCATGTGGTAACCTTGGCATTGCGTGATCCACCCAGGCAGGCCCATCGCTGAGTCCTCCAGCCCCAGGCCTGTGGTGTATGTCTCCAGACCTGCTGCTGCATCAAAGTCCTGGGAGACAACTCATATCTGATAACCCTGTCTGGCTAAGCATTTTACTTTCTTCTCCTAAATCACTGGAATTCACATGGAGAGAGGCAAAGGTTCTTGTGTTTGATTGAATGGTGGAGGGAAGTGTCCCAGTTAGTGATCACATTCTCTCTCCCTCGGTCTCTCTCTCTCTCCCTCAGTCTCTCAATGTCTTCCTCAGTCTCTCAATGTCTTCCTCGGTCTCTCTCTCTCTCCCTCAATTGCTCTCTCTCTCCCTCGGTCTCTCTCTGTCTCCCTCGGTTTCTCCCTCGGTCTCTCAATTTAATTTCAAGGGGATTTATTAGCATGAGTAACATGTTTACATGTTTACAAAGCAAGTAGAATAGACAATAAACAAAAAGAGAAATGAACAAGGGAAATAAACAATTATAAATTAACAGTAAACATTACACTCACAAAAGTTTTTAAATAATATAGATATTTCAAATGTTATATTATTGGCTATGTACACTGTTGTAAAATTTTGCAAAAAGTATGAAAGGGAAATAAATAAACAGATAAATATAGATTGTATTTACAATTATGTTTGTGCTCCACCAGTTGCCCTTTTTTTATGGCAACATGTCACACAAATCTTGCTGCTGTGGCGGCACACTGTGGTATTTCATCCAATAGATATGGGAGTTTATCAAGATTGGATTTGTTTACAAATTCTTTGTCGGTCTGTGTAATCTGAGGGAAATATATGTCTCTAATATGGTCATACATTTGATAGGAAGTTAGAAATTGCATCTTGGTTTCCACCTCATTTTGTGTCTTCTCTTGAATACAGGCTATGCTGACGGCGATCTCTCTCAATAGCAAGGCTATGCTCACTGAATGTGTACATAGTCAACCCTTTCCTTAATTTTGGGTCAGTCATAGTGGTCAGGTATTCTGCCACTGTGTACTCTCTGTTTAGGGCCAAATAACATTCCTGTTTGTGCTGTTTTTTTGTTGATTCTTTCCAATGTTTCAAATAATTTTATTTTTGTTTTCTAATGATTTGGTTGGGTCTAATTGTGTTGCTGTCCTGGGATTCTGTGGTGTCTGGCTCTGTGGGGTCAGTCCCTATACCAGCTGGCTGAGGGTACTTTTCTCCAGGTTCAGCTCTCTTTAGGTGAGGGTTTTGTTATGGGAGGTTTGGGCTTTGCTTTCCTTTAGGTGGTCATGGTATTTAATGGCTCCTTTCTGGATTTTGATAATTAGCGAGAATGATCCTATTTCTGCTCCGCATGCATTATTTGGTGGTTTACGTAGTACGCTGATCATTTTGCATAATTCTGCGTGCAGTCTCAATTTGATGTCTGTCCCACTTTGTGAGTTCTTGGTTGGTGAGTGGACCCCAGACCTCACAACCATGAAGGACAATGTGTTCTAAAACTGATTCAAGTATTGTTAGCCAGATCCCAATTGGGATGTCAAATTTGAGGCTCCTTTTGATGGTATAGCAGGCCCTTCTTACCTTGTCTCTCAGATCATTCACAGCTTTGTGGAAGTTACCTGTGGTGCTGATGTTTAGGCCTAGGCAGGTATTGTTTTTTGTGTGGTCTACGGCAACAGTGTCTAGTTGTAATTTGTATTTATTGGCAACTTGACCTTATTTGTAATGCCATGATATTTGTCTTACTGAGATTTACAGTCAGGGCCCAAGTCTGACAGAATCTGTGCAGAAGATCTAGGTGCTGCTGTAGGCCATCCTTGGTTGGGGACAGAAGCACCAGATCATCTGCAAACAGTAAACATTTGACTTCAGATTCTAGTAGGGTGAGGCTGGGTGCTGTAGACTGCTCTAGTGCCCTCGCCAATTAATTGATATACATGTTGAAGAGGGTGGAGGTCAAGCTGCATCCCTGTCTCTAACCACACACCTGTTGTGTGTGTACATACATTTTATAATGTTGTATGTTTTCCTCCCAACACCGCCCTCCTTCAATTTATATAGGAGACCCTCATGCCAAATTGAGTCAAAAGCTTTTTTTTTTTTTATCAACAAAGCATGAGAAGACTTTGCTTTTGTTTGTTTGTGCAGGGTGAATACGTGGTCTGTCGTATGGTAATTTGGTTAAAAGACAATTTGACATTTGCTCAGTATATTGTTTTCGCTGAGGAAATGTACAATCTGCTGTTAATTTTAATGCAGAGGATTGTCAAAAGGTTGATGTTGATGCATGTCCCACGGTAGTTATTGGAGTCAAATTTGTCTCTCCGCTTTTGTGGATTGAAGTGATCAGTCATTGATTTCAAGTATTGGGGAAGATGCCAGAGCTGAGGATGATGGTAAAGTATAGCCTATTGTAATTTGTGGTCTGTATATTTCATAATTTAATTTAGGACACCATCAACACCACAGGCCTTTTTTGTTGAAGGGTTTGTATTTTGTCCTCTACTTCATTCAATGTAATTGGAGAATCCAGTGGGTTCAGGTAGTCTTTAATGTAATTGGAGAATCCAGTGGGTTCAGGTAGTCTTTAATGTAATTGGAGAATCCAGTGGGTTCAGGTAGTCTTTAATGTAATTGGAGAATCCAGTGGGTTCAGGTAGTCTTTAATGTAATTGGAGAATCCAGTGGGTTCAGGTAGTCTTTAATGTAATTGGAGAATCCAGTGGGTTCAGGTAGTCTTTAATGTAATTGGAGAATCCAGTGGGTTCAGGTAGTCTTTAATGTAATTGGAGAATCCAGTGGGTTCAGGTAGTCTTTAATGTAATTGGAGAATCCAGTGGGTTCAGGTAGTCTTTAATGTAATTGGAGAATCCAGTGGGTTCAGGTAGTCTTTAATGTAATTGGAGAATCCAGTGGGTTCAGGTAGTCTTTAATGTAATTGGAGAATCCAGTGGGTTCAGGTAGTCTTTAATGTAATTGGAGAATCCAGTGGGTTCAGGTAGTCTTTAATGTAATTGGAGAATCCAGTGGGTTCAGGTAGTCTTTAATGTAATTGGAGAATCAGGTGGGTTCAGGTAGTCTTTAATGTAATTGGAGAATCCAGTGGGTTCAGGTAGTCTTTAATGTAATTGGAGAATCCAGTGGGTTCAGGTAGTCTTTAATGTAATTGGAGAATCCAGTGGGTTCAGGTAGTCTTTAATGTAATTGGAGAATCCAGTGGGTTCAGGTAGTCTTTAATGTAATTGGAGAATCCAGTGGGTTCAGGTAGTCTTTAATGTAATTGGAGAATCCAGTGGGTTCAGGTAGTCTTTAATGTAATTGGAGAATCCAGTGGGTTCAGGTAGTCTTTAATGTAATTGGAGAATCCAGTGGGTTCAGGTAGTCTTTAATGTAATTGGAGAATCCAGTGGGTTCAGGTAGTCTTTAATGTAATTGGAGAATCCAGTGGGTTCAGGTAGTCTTTAATGTAATTGGAGAATCCAGTGGGTTCAGGTAGTCTTTAATAGCTGGCTCTAAGATGTTTTTATTGACCATAAATATATTTTTGCTGTTTTTTTGTTATAGGGCCAAAAAGATTGGAGAAGTGGTTTATCCATACATCTTAATTTTGGATAGACAGTGTAGCTCTTTGTAACGTCCTGACCAGAGTTATTATGTGTTTTGCTTGTTTAGTGTTGGTCAGGACGTGAGCTGGGTGGGAATTCTATGTTGTGTGTCTAGTTTGTCTGTTTCTGTGTCCAGCCTAATATGGTTCTCAATCAGAGGCAGCTGGTAATCGTTGTCCCTGATTGAGAATCATATATAGGAGGCTTGTTTTGTGTTGGGATTTTGTGGGTGATTGTTTCCTGTCTCCTTGTTTGTGTTCTGCACCAGATAGGTCTGTCTCGGTTTTCACATTTGTTATTTTGTTGTTTGTATAGTGTTCCCGTTTATTGTCAGATTAAACATGTTGAACACTAACCGCGCTGCATTTTGGTCCTCTCCTTCAACTATGGAAGAAAACCGTTACACTCTTCATGTTGTTGTTTGCTTAGTGTTTTCCAATTATCCCAGAAGTGGTTAGATTCTATGGATTCTTCGATTACATTGAGCTGATTTCTGACTTGCTGTTCTTTATTTTTTCCGTAGTGTAGAACTGTTTTAGTGATTCACCATTGTGATGGCTTTTGGGTCTCTATGTTTTTGGTTCGACATGTTCCTCAACTCCTTTCTTAGGTTTTTGCATTCTTCATCAAACCATTTGTGATTGTTAAGTTTGTTAGGTTGTCCGCTTTACACTTTTTAGATTTGATAGGGAAGCTGAGGTCAAATACACGATTTAGGCTTTCTACTGCCAAGTTTACACCTTTGCTATTGTAGTGAAACGTTTTGTCCAGGAAGATGTCTGAAAGGGATTGAATTTGTTGTTGCCTAATTGTTTTCTTGTAAGTTTCTACACTACTTTCCTTCCATCTATAGTATTTCTTATTTTTATTCAGCTAATTTGGCTTTGATGCCTCATGATTGAGAATTGCTCTGTTCAAGTCAAGTGGGATTTTGCTGTGATCCGATAGGGTTGTCAGTGGGTTGACTGAACGCTTTGAGAGACTCTAGGTTGAGGTCGGTTATAAAGTAGTCTACAGTAGTGTTGCCAAGGGATGGGCTGTAGGTGTATCTACTGTAGGAGTCTCCTCAAAGCCTACCATTGACTATGTACAGACCCAGCGACAGAGCTGCAGGAGTTGTGTTGTTGGTTATGTTGACGTAGTAGTTTCTAGCAGGCTACTGTGGGGAATGCTGTCACCTCCAGGTAGGTGTTTGTCCCTCTGTGTGCTTAAAGGTGTCAGGTTCTTGCGTTTAGGTCGCCACAGACTAGTACATGTCCCTGGGCCTGGAAATTGATGATCTCCCACTCTAGGATGGAGAAGCTGTCATTGTCAGAGTATGGGGATTCTATTGGGGGGATATAGGTAGTACACATGTGGATATTTTTCTCTGCTGAGATCATTTCCTTATTCATTTCTAGCCAGATGTAAAATGTTCTGGTTTTGACTAATTTAAGTCTGTTAGGTCTGCTCTAAACAAAATTAGCATACCCCCTGAGTGCCTTCCCTGTTTCACACATGGTAGTTTGGTGGATGGGACTACCAGTTCTCTGTAACCTAGAGGGGAACCAGTGGGTCCTTCTCCTCTATATCATTTTTCTTGTAGGATTACCATGTCTGCACTTCCAAATTATTTGGTGAAATCTGGGTTCCTGCCCTTTATTCCAAAGGCAGATGACCTCAGACCTTGTATATTCCAGGATGAGATAGTAAAAGCTTTGTGTTCCATAGTGTCCAGTGTTGTTATTCATGTGGTTTAGGCTCAGACCATTTGGTGAGAGAAGAGCATGCTGAGTATCTGGTGAATGCCTTTTAGGTCGCAGGATGGGGCTTGGGTGGGTGTAGTAGTGTTGGGTTGGGCCTGTTTCTCTGCTCACGGCCTTGGCATATGTGTAACGTAAACACTCACTTTTGTACATCGCCTTGGTCCGTACAATTTACCTTATTTTAGCGCCCAAAAAACGTAATACTTCCAGATCAACTGTAATGTCAATACCATTGTAAAGCACAATGTCTCCCCTTTCCAACAAAATCCATTACGAGACCTCCACGCTGCCCGTTTCTGCATGATTCAAGAAGGTAATGAGCTCCGTCGGGTCTTTTTATTAAAAATGGCGGGTGGGGAAGCTAAACTAATGCGTGGTAGTGAGAAGGAGCGATGTCGTGTGGGAAAACTGCTTTTTTTCACTCGATCTGTCCAACTTATCACCTTATCGCCTCTAAAATGTAAATAAAACACTATAAATAGTTTATATAATGTGTCATTACATACCTATTTGAAGGTTTGTGTCGAATTTGAATCGGGTTTTTAGGGCGGTGCTAAAGTGATCTTAGAAGTAAACAGTGGCGTTTGAGAGTCATGATCGCTTGCAGTGATGACGCAAAAAATGACTAGGTATCCCCCTTACCCCCGTCACTGTGAGGGTGAGTGGGGTGAGTTTACGTTAGCTGTCATGTTGAGGTCCTTGCGGCAGGGGTGGGGGGTTTTGGGAGGGCAGAAGGGGCATAAGACTGCTCTGGGGGAGCCTATAAAGGGTGTGGCTAGGGTTTGTTTGGTGGGGGTGGGGGTGGGGATATTCTGGGTGTAGGTCCTCTTGGTGTGGATCCTTTTGGTGCAGATCTTCCAGGAGGGGGTCTCACAGTTCTGGGAGAGTGTCTCGCTGGTCCATTGCTCTGTCGCTCCTGTTTGATGTGCCGAGGGTGATTGTGTGAGTGGCTGGGACGTCGGTTGAGGGTGATCAATGTCCTGACAAAGGTGGGGACTGCTGCCTTGGAGAGGTGGACCTGTTCATAAAGGCTGTTCAAGTGGTGGAACAGAAAAACATTTGGTTTTCAGGCACAGTCATGGGAAATACTTGCATTTAGCCGCTGTATGGAAGCAGGGTGGAGATAACCACTTGTGTGTTGGGGAATGTGGAATAGCTACCGGGCCCTCATATTGTTTGTTCCTGTGTGTATTCTGATGTGACTGGGGTGTGCCGAGGCGTGCCAGGTGTTTGGACACCAGATTTTTATCCATTTTGTGTTTTTGAAAAAGTTTCCTCTCATCAATGTATTTCTCATTTGAGTCAATGAGGAGCACAATCTCTGGCTTTTGTGTGTCCTCAGTGGGTGTGGGGGTTGTCAGGAGAGCTATCCAGGGTGCTGACAGGGGGGGTGCCAGGAGGGGGAGCCTGCTAGGTTGGTGAATCCTGCCTCGTCTGTTCTGCTGTGGTGTTAAGGCTGTGGTCGGGATGTAAAGTTGGCTGTTCAGGTGGCTTCTCTGGGTAGATGGCCAGCTCTCTCATGAGTTCTTAATTTTCACACCTCCTGGGCTGTGTTCCTCTCTCTCCTCCTTAAGATCTCTCAGCTCAGACAGGAGTGCAGCCAGCTCTCCCAGACAGCTGTCTATCTCCACCTTCAGCCCTCTGGGTCTTGTTGTGGGGGTGTTGTTGTGCTGCTCTGTTTTGTGGGTCTGTTCTGTCTGGATTGTGTGGATTAGCTCCCTGAGCCCCACCATCTCTCTCTCCAGTTCAATTCATTTATCTCTCTCAACGATGGAAGAGCAGTTCAGTTGTGGGACCTGGATGTGTTCAGTGCTGTGGGGGTGGCTCTCCTCGTCTGCAGGGAAGTTTGAAGAGGAGGTGTGATCAGACTCGCTTGGGGGGGGGGGGGGTTGTCACCAAGAGTCAGTTTCTCCTGCCGTGCTCTCACTTTGATTCTGTGGAAGCCCTGTTGGAAGTGTTTGAGGTTGCCGTGCTCCACCACTGTTCCGTTCTTGGTTGACAGTGTCTCAGTCGCAGGGTCCTCTATTTCCAGTATTGTGATGTTCTACCCTCCACCAATACCCTCTCTCTGATGGTGGATGGCTGTGAAAGAGAGGTAATGTAGTGTGTTCTTATAGCAGTGTGCCATGACCAGGGATGGTCTGTGTGGAAGATTAAGTTGCTTACGTTCCCATTTTTTTAAGTGTCTCTGGATTGTCCATGAGGAGCTTCTCTTTGTACTCTTTCCGTGCCTTGTCATTTTTTTATATCCAAAGGGTACTGTACTGTGGTGATCTCTGCCCAGGGGGAAGCCATGGAGCAGGGGGCCAAAGATGCTTCTGCATTTGGGTGAGGGAGGAACTCTGCTGCCATTGTTGGGCTCAGGAGCTTTCGAACCTCTCATTTCACACCTCAGTGCAAATTGAAGTTGTGGTCGGGTCTTTTCTTTCCTAGCAAACTTCGTAGCCTTTTCACTTAGCAATTAGTCTCTATAAAGTTAACTTAGCAATTAGTCTCTATAAAGTTAAATATCTAAAGATTATTGCAATGTTATATTACTTCTAGGCTTTTGAAGTAGCTTCAGACTGAACATTACTTACCCAGTTCCAGGTTGGATGGTATTTTGGGGTTTCTGTTGTGCTTCTTTTGCTGGTTGTTGGTTTGTCAGAACGTTTGCTGGATAGTCAGTCCTTTACAGTAGGAATCCTTGGTAGTAAGAATCCTTCCAGAATCCTCCAGGTAATTTTGTCCAAAATCAGTTTGATTTGGAGGGAAGGTTATGTTGTGGAGGGTAGTATCCTGTATATGTCCTTGTAAAAAATCGATGTTTATCCAACCCTAAATCTATCTTTTTGTAAATAATAAAATAAATGCTGAAAGATTCAGGAGCTCATCTGCTCATGACCTCTCTCTCTCTCTCTTTCCACCGCTCAGAGCAGATCCTGGAAAACTACAGGAGGGCCCAGATGGAAAGATAAACCATTTATTTATGACATTGGTCTGCGTGTCTGCTTGCTTCTCACTTTAAGACTGTAACATCCCCTTCCAGGGGCCTATTACACTATCAAATCAATCACACTTTCCATCTCCACCTCTATTACGTGACCTGCACTTCATGAGGAAACCAAAACACTGAAAGCCTCGCTGTCCTCACATCCTGTCCCAGAACCTCAATATCTGGATTAAGATGGCTTCCAAAAAACATACAACCTCCCCATGGTGGGACGTTGGAGAAGATTAGGTGATCTAAAGTAACATAAGAAAGCAATGTGTTAAAATAACAAAAGGAGAGTTGAGATGTGTCCTGGCAGGGTGATCGTTGCATAAATGTCTAGTTTGGGTCCATATCTGAGAAGCACAGTAGCCTTCTGGGAGGTTAGCTCTGATTGGCCAGCTGGCCGCAGAGAGCATGTGTGACCGGGGTTAACGTAGCTCTCTGCTGGGCCAAGATTGACTCAGCGTTGGGAAGAGGGAAAAGTCCATCACTGACTATGATATGGATCGATGGCCTGAGAGCTCGCCTAACACCAGACGACCAGAAAAGCAACAACACGCCAAATGGGAAAGGTATGTCAAACCCTCACCTGCTAGATGCAGAGGATATTTTATTAATAGCTTAATTGATTGGGTTTTATAACCTTTTTACAAACTATTTTATAATCAACTGTGATAAAATGTTGTTTTATGTCTGTTCCTTAACCTTTACTGAGTAGTTTGTTCATCTGTTTATGATGTTCACAATAAACTGGAGGACGGTGTGGGAGTAGACGCTGGGCACATTTTCCTAACAGCATCTTCACTGATGTCATTAGTCACTTATTTAATCATTTCATCATTAAAAAGGGAACCTCAGTGTTTATTCATTCATTCAGATTAGAAGCAAAGGGACGTATGTCGTTGTCATGTCTGAGATAATTGACGTAGGATCTGCAGAGAGAGGTTTGCAAGCTTAATCACAATCACCCAAGTGTGGGTTATTAGATATCCAATCTAGCTGAGTGCAAAATAAACTATATTTACAGTGATTGGATCGTCTAACTGAACAATCACTATAAACTGACTGAAAATGAGTTTTATTAAGAGAGTGCTCAAAGGATTAGGTTCCATGCCAGGACAAAATAAAATTAGAGAACAATTTTCCCACTATCTAAAACTGATGATGGGAAAAAAAGTTAATGCATGATACTAAACGCTTGCGCAAGTTCCAGGATGATGATCTAAAAATGGTTAGATATGAGGTTTGATGTTGACAGCTAGAAGCCAGTGTGAGGAGCGCAAGGTTAGCTAAGTGCACACAGGCTTCCCCAGTGAAGTTCCTAAAAAAAGAGACGTTGCCTGAGACAAAACAACCCAGACCACAGCATCCCTAAGCAACGTTGAGAAAAGCGATCGACACCGTCAGGGACAGAACAACCCAGTACATTATCGAAAATAATTCATACAAGGCTTTTTCAATTAATAATATGTTCTTTATCAGGGATTTTGACAAATATGTGTAATTAAACAACAATCACACCCGGGAATTATGTTTTGCCAGATGTAAAGGAAACAACGGAATAGTCCCAAAAATACAAACCCCTCCTACACAGCGCACTGCTTAGCGAAATCAAGCACAAACAGATTTGACGCAGGTTTGACGCATGTATACTGTAACAACTATAGACCATATAGCTAGTGTGAGGTCAGCTTCCCCAGGCCTAAGTGGACTTCAACACAGAGGAAAAGCCAGCCAAAGACGGAACTTTCTAGAGCCTTCCAGGCCACAGGAGCAGGCAGATCTGTGCCAGTAAACACTTCTCATTCCCACATACCAAATGAAACTGGCTGGAGAGATTTAGTAAAAGTACTCTAATTCCATTTAAGAGACATTATCTGAATCGCAGAGCTTTTTCCATGAAGAAGACGACACACCAGAGCAGGAGTATTCTGGACCTGACTGAAAATAAGTAATCACAGGCAATGAAGTGAATCTCTCCCAAACTCAGATTAAAACACCTCTGGGGTGGATTATGTGAGACCATTACTAATGTGGTCTTCAAAAGCCTTTCTCACCCTGTGAGGAGGATGGTTGGTGTCCTGATGAGAGAACCAGCGAGGGCAGCCTGCGCGCGTGCAATAGAGTCTGTCTGTGTGCAATTCACTCTAATTTGCAATGAGCCATGTAAAAGGATGAGTCCTAACGCACGTAGTTGGACACTCTTGTTGTCACGTTCTGACCTTAGTTTCTTTTTTGTGTCTTTGTGTTAGGTTGGTCAGGGCGTGAGTTGGGGTGGGTAGTCTATGTTATTTTTTCTATGTTATTGTATTTCTGTGTTTGACCTGGTATGATTCTCTGAGAATCATACTTAGGTAGCCTGTTTTCCCCATTTTGGTTGTGGGTGTTTATTTTCTGTTTAGTGTCTGTTCACCTTGCAGAACTGTTTCGTTTTCTCATCGTTGTTATTTTGTGTAGTGTTCAGTTTTCAATTAATATATGACGAACACTTACCACGCTGCATTTTCGGTCCTCTTCTCCTTCACCAGACGAGAATCGTTACACTTGTGCTGACTGGGTTTGAATCATGGTCGTCTGTGTACTATCAGACTGTGCTAGCCCTTTGAGCTAAATCCTAGGCATTACCTCAGGGAAAAAACACAAGTCCTGCAGAGTCAATTATCTCGCGAGCCAGACTCCAGACGTATCCGTCTGAGGGGCTTAAGAGAAAGATCTCTTACTTACTCAATCCTTATCGTGAATGTCTGGGCATTAAAAAGCTTAGGAGAGTTATTCAGATATTCAAAGGAAGGTTTTAGGGCTCAAAGTGGATATCTAGGAAATAGCAGGTTTAACATCTCGGGTGTTCACAAATTCAGGAAATAAACATTAACAAGACATTCAATCCTGAGAGGAAGGAGAAACTCTTACTGAGCCCTTGGGGAAAGAGATGGGGTCAAATTAGTGATGACAATCATTGTTGAGTTAATATCTAGAATTTGAGGGGATTGGCGAGGGGTTAGCCAGAGCAGATATTGAACCCTGTGATAGTTAGCGTTTACTCCTGTCCCGACCTGACCTGTCCTGACCATAACCTGTCCTGACCATAACCTGTCCAGACCCTACCTGTCCTGACCATAACCTGTCCAGACCCTACCTGTCCTGACCATAACCTGTCCAGACCCTACCTGTGCTGACCATAACCTGTCCAGACCCTGCCTGTGCTGACCATAACCTGTCCAGACCCTACCTGTCCTGACCATAACCTGTCCAGACCCTACCTGTCCTGACCATAACCTGTCCAGACCCTACCTGTCCTGACCATAACCTGTCCAGACCCTACCTGTCCTGACTATAACCTGTCCAGACCCTACCTGTCCTGACCATAACCTGTCCCGACCTGACCTGTCCTGTGCTGACAGTACCTGTTCTTATTATTCTAAACTAGAAGCAGAACTAGACAGTCAATTAACTGAATAAACTATTAATTATTAACAGGTAGAATTGATTGGGAACCAAAACAAACAGCCGATTCAGAAATCATTTCCAAAGTTAAATATCTAATCAGGATTTAACATGAGCATATGCTCCTGAATACACACACCATAATTAAATCACCGGGATTTTTGTTTGTTTAGGATTATTCAAGTTTCAATGAATAGACTGCTGAGTCATGGATTAATTAAAGACAGGATAATGGAACAAATCTGGATGTAATATCTTTATCAAGTCTGAGTAACTATCTGTTTGTCTGTCTGGGTAGAAATCTCTTTCAGATATTGAGAAACAAAGTACAAACTTATTTTACAAGCTGTCACTCAGTGCTCGACTTGGACTGAAATAGGTGTCCCAGTACTCATTTGGGGTGCTGGTACTGTTATAATTTAGGTGCATGAGATCAAGCAGTAGAAAGTCTGAGGTGTCGTTACTTAGCTCAGGTGAGCTCCTGCCCAAGTCATGCACTTCTGTCACCAAAATAAATATTAAAAGTATTGGATTTTTTTTCCAACATTTATCAGAGTTCCTGTGTTGACATTGTGTAGGACTGCCATGTACAGTGCATTGGGAAGGTATTCAGATCCTTTGACTTTTTCCACATTTTGTTACATTACAGCCTTATTCTAAAATGGATTAAATGTTTTTTTCCTCATGAATATACACACAATATTCCATAATGACAAATCAAAAACAGGTTTTTAGAAACTATATACACTGCTCAGAAAAATAAAGGGAACACTTAAAATAACACATCCTAGATCTGAATGAATGAAATATTCTTATTAAATACTTTTTTCTTTACATAGTTGAATGTGCTGACAACAAAATCACACAAAAATTGTCAATGGAAATCAAAATTATCAACCCATGGAGGTCTGGATTTGGAGTCACACTCAAAATTTAAGTGGAAAACCACGCTACAGGCTGATCCAACTTTGATGTATTGTCCTTAAAACAAGTCAAAATGAGGCTCAGTAGTGTGTGTGGCCTCCACGTGCCTGTATGACCTCCCTACAACGCCTGGGCATGCTCCTGATGAGGTGGCGGATGGTCTCCTGAGGGATCTCCTCCCAGACCTGGACTAAAGCATCCGCCAACTCCTGGACAGTCTGTGGTGCAACGTGGCGTTGGTGGATGGAGCGAGACATGATGTCCCAGAGGTGCTCAATTGGATTCAGGTCTGGGGAACGGGCGGGCCAGTCCATAGCATCAATGCCTTCCTCTTGCAGGAACTGCTGACACACTCCAGCCACATGAGGTTTAGCATTGTCTTGCATTAGGAGGAACCCAGGGCCAACCGCACCAGCATATGGTCTCACAAGGGGTCTGAGGATCTCATCTCGGTACCTAATGGCAGTCAGGCTACCTCTGGCGAGCACATGGAGGGCTGTGCGGCCCCCCAAAGAAATACCACCCCACACCATGACTGACCCACCGCAAAGCCGGTCATGCTGGAGGATGTTGCAGGCAGCAGAACGTTCTCCACGGCGTCTCCAGACTCTGTCACGTCTGTCACATGTGCTCAGTGTGAACCTGCTTTCATCTGTGAAGAGCACAGTGGCGAATTTGCCAATCTTGGTGTTCTCTGGCAAATGCCAAACGTCCTGCACGGTGTTGGGCTGTAAGCACAACCCCCACCTGTGGACGTCGGGCCCTCATACCACCCTCATGGAGTCTGTTTCTGACCGTTTGAGCAGACACATGCACATTTGTGGCCTGCTGGAGGTCATTTTGCAGGGCTCTGGCAGTGCTCCTCCTGCTCCTCCTTGCACAAAGGCGGAGGTAGCGGTCCTGCTGCTGGGTTGTTGCCATCCTACGGCCTCCTCCACGTCTCCTGATGTACTGGCCTGTCTCCTGGTAGCGCCTCCATGCTCTGGACACTACGCTGACAGACATGGCAAACCTTCTTGCCACAGCTCGCATTGATGTGCCATCCTTGATGAACTGCACTACCTGAGCCACTTGTGTGGGTTGTAGACTCCGTCTCATGCTACCACTAGAGTGAAAGCACCGCCAGCATTCAAAAATGACCAAAACATCAGCCAGGAAGCATAGGAACTGAGAAGTGGTCTGTGTCTTGCTAATTGCCTATAATTTCCACCTGTTGTCTATTCCATTTGCACAACAGCATGTGAAATGTATTGTCAATCAGTGTTGCTTCCTAAGTGGACAGTTTGATTTCACAGAAGTGTGATTGACTTGGAGTTACATTGTGTTGTTTAAGTGTTCCCTTTATTTTTTTGAGCAGTGTATATATATAAAAAAAAAACAGAAATACCACATTTACATAAGTACATTTAATTTAATCCATTTTATAATGAGGCTGTAACATAACAAAATGAGGAAAAATGGAAGAGGCCTGAATACTTTCCCAATGCACTGTATGTAACACAGTCACCTGAAAGAGTGAAACACTCCCTTGTTCGCCTTCTCCGTCTGTATTCTGGCAGCCAGCCAAATGGATGACAGTACATTCTGGTTCACCGCTGTATATACTGCACATTAAACATGACAAGCACTACCTCTCATCCTCAAAGACATGTCCTCTTAAATGACAACAATCTATGCAAAAGTTCCATGTAAGTTTCAATATAATTCAATCTGTCAGCCAAATAGACGTGTCAGGACACAGACTTGTCCTTGGAGAAAAAACAGAGATGCAGGGATTTTTGAAGTTTATTCAAAGTTTTTAAAAAACAGACGTACGGACGTTCGCAATAGGGGTCAGAGGTCGGGACAATAACAGACTAACAGGCACCAGCAGAGGCACTCTTTCTGGAGACCGACTGTCTGACGCGGCCACACCCACCTCTCTAATGTTGACTCTTTTTGGAGCTGTCCATCACTGTCTTTGACTGTCTTTCTCTCTTGAGTTGTTAAAGTGAATTTATTCCAGCCGGTGTCTATTCCAAAAGTTACCACCGGCTAAATCTATGACGTTAAAATGCCTATTCGTTCTTTGTCACTCTCTTGAGTTGTTAAAGTGAATTTATTTAAGTGATAATGCCAGAGAAGCTGGAGGATATATTGGCATGAGGGTCGTTAGGTCTGAGACGAAGTCGAGGGCCGGCAAACAGTGCCAATATATCCTCCAAACATCAGCTTCTCTGGCATTATCACTTAAATAAATTCACTTTAACAACTCAAGAGAGTGACAAAGAACGAATAGGCATTTTAACGTCATAGATTTAGCCGGTGGTAACTTTTGGAATAGACACCGGCTGGAATAAATTCACTTTAACAACTCAAGAGAGAAAGACAGTCAAAGACAGTGATGGACAGCTCCAAAAAGAGTCAACATTAGAGAGGTGGGTGTGGCCGCGTCAGACAGTCGGTCTCTCTCTCTCTCTCTCTCTCTCTCTCTCTACTTTTCTTCAAATATCGTTTGTTTTGTTTATGCACTGTTGCTACTCTTGGCTCCCATTTTGACATATTTAATATCTATATGGGTCAAACAGAGCTTGAGTGATGTGTGTGTTTTGTGTGTAGTGAATGAACGCGTTTGCACATAACTGAGTGTGTGTATGTGTGCACATGCACGTGTGTGTGTGTAAACCTCTGGATCCTACTGGTTACCGCCCTACACGTACTCTACATCTCCTTTACACCCAAGTCACCATGACAACCCCACAGGAAGTGACGTGTACGTACTGTCACTAATAGGCTGTATCTCCTGTCGAAGTCGGAAACACGGCCCAACTGTGGTAATTACATTCTAATGACATTCTACATGCCAATTGCGTTCCATAATTAAATTAAATATCTACACAGTGAACCTTTAAAATGGGATTTAGAGTCAGATAACGTAAGGAGGGACTACTGATGTCATACACAAAAAAAATTGGGTTCCTCAAGTCAATCAATATAAACCCAACAGATGAACATAAAGCAAAAGTCCGTCATTTTCTTTGATACAGTTTGTACAGCTGATGTGGGTTTATGTACTTTATTGAGTTGTGTTTACCGTTTTTCACGAGAGAGAGAGAGAGAGAGAGAGAGAGAGAGAGAGAGAGAGAGAGAGAGAGAGAGAGAGAGAGAGAGAGAGAGAGAGAGAGAGAGAGAGAGAGAGAGAGAGAGAGAGAGAGAGAGAGAGAGAGAGAGAGAGAGAGAGAGAGAGAGAGAGAGAGAGAGAGAGAGAGAGAGAGAGAGAGAGAGAGAGAGAGAGAGAGAGAGAGAGAGAGAGAGAGAGAGAGAGAGAGAGAGAGAGAGAGAGAGAGAGAGAGACTCTCTGTGCTGGCTGTTTACAACAGATGAAGCAGATACTGTCTGGTTGTATTGCATCTCATTTAGGAGGAGCACTTTGTAATACAGCTTAGGCTACTGCTCAGATATAAGATGAAACAGAAGCAGCAACTCAAACCATTTATCTGGACATTGTAAGTCAGAGACGATGGAAGCCAGGTAACACATCTACATGTTCTTCTAGTGCTGGTGCAGCATTTATTATTTTAGATCACAATGAACCTGGTCATTGGACAATGTGACACTTGTGCACACACACACACACACACATCCACACACACACACACACACATCCACTATCCCTATCAGTCCTAAGCCAAATCAGCCTATCAATCCAGTTTTGTCAATGTTGAAACTGACAGGGGATCAGGTTCTCTCTCTCTCTCTCTCTCTCTCTCTCTCTCTCTCTCTCTCTCTCTCTCTCTCTCTCTCTCTCTCTCTCTCTCTCTCTCTCTCTCTCTCTCTCTCTTTCTTTCTCTCTCTCTCTCTCTCTCTCTCAAAAAGCGATTTATTATCAGGCACGGTGGGGTATAATTTCTACCAGGCTCTGCGTGTGGGTACGTGTGTGTGTGTGTGTGTGTGTGTGTGTGTGTGTGTGTGTGTGTGTGTGTGTGTGTGTGTGTGTGTGTGTGTGTGTGTGTGTGTGTGTGTGTGTGTGTGTGTGTGTGTGTGTGTGTGTGTGTGTGTGTGTGTGTGTGTGTGTGTGTGTGCAGGATGTCACTGTTCTTATTATTGAGATGAATAAGCTGTGTCAGCACCACCTGCCAGGAGAGATGTACACACACACACACACACACACACACACACACACACACACACACACATTGGCACAGATAGGCAGCGAGGACACCTCTTATTCAAGGTTGACACCACCCAGATTATTACATTGAGCTGCTCTACGTGACAAACTGCTGACTGTCATAGAACAGCTGAGAGATACAACGCTGTCATATTAATATGACAGAGATGGAAGCTGGGGGTTCATGATATAAAGTGCAGGAAGATGACAGTTACAGCAGGGAATGTGTTTAAACTCCTGGCACTGAGGAGGACATGTCAGTCAGATGAGCAATACAGTAGACATAAAGATGATTATAGCTTTTAGAGTGAGAGAGGTGTTGAAAGAATGACAAAGAGGAGAGAGGAGAGGGGAGGAGGTGAAATGGAGAGGAGAGGAGAGGGGAGGAAATAGAGACAAAGAGAAGGGAGGAGAGGAGAGGGGAGGAAATAGAGACAAAGAGAAGGGAGGAGAGGAGGGGGGAGGAAATAGAGACAAAGAGGAGGGAGGAGAGGAGAGGGGAGGAAATAGAGACAAGGAGAAGGGAGGAGCGGAGAGGGAAGGAAATAGAGACAAAGAGAAGGGAGGAGAGGAGGGGGGAGGAAATAGAGACAAAGAGGAGGGAGGAGAGGAGAGGGGAGGAAATGGAGACAAAGAGAAGGGAGGAGAGGAGAGGGGAGGAAATAGAGCCAAAGAGAAGGGAGGAGAGGCGGGGGGAGGAAATAGAGACAAAGAGAAGGGAGGAGAGGAGAGGGGAGGAAATAGAGACAAAGAGAAGGGAGGAGAGGAGAGGGGAGGAAATAGAGACAAAGAGAAGGGAGGAGAGGAGAGGGGAGGAAATAGAGATAAAGAGAAGGGAGGAGAGGAGGGGGGAGGAAATAGAGACAAAGAGAAGGGAGGAGAGGAGGGGGGAGGAAATCGAGACAAAGAGAAGGGAGGAGAGGAGGGGGGAGGAAATAGAGACAAAGAGAAGGGAGGAGAGGAGGGGGGAGGAAATAGAGACAAAGAGAAGAGAGAATAGGGCAGTGGTGTAGTATTTAAGTACAAATATTTCAAGTACTACTTAAGTAGTTGTTTTACATTTACTCCTCTACATTCCTAAAGAAAAGAACACACACAAGTACCTACACACAGAGCCTGGTACAAATCATACCCCACCGTGCCCGATAACAAATTGCTTTTTGAGAGTAAAAGAGAGTGAGAGGCCAGAGAGAAAGGGGTGAGAGGCCAGAGAGAAAGGGGTGAGAGGCCAGAGAGAAAGGGGTGAGAGGCCAGAGAGAAAGGGGTGAGAGGCCAGAGAGAAAGGGACGTGAGGCCAGAGAAAAAAGGGACGTGATGCAAGAGAGAAAGGGGCGTGAGGCCAGAGAGAAAGGGCCGTGAGGCCAGAGAGAAAGGGGCGTGAGGCCAGAGAGAAAGGGGCGTGAGGCCAGAGAGAAAGGGGCGTGAGGTCAGAGAGAAAGGGGTGAGAGGCCAGAGAGAAAGGGGTGAGAGGCCAGAGAGAAAGGGACGTGAGAAGCCAGAGAGAAAGGGGTGAGAGGCCAGAGAGAAAGGGGTGAGAGGCCAGAGAGAAAGGGACGTGAGGCCAGAGAGAAAGGGACGAGAGGCCAGAGAGAAAGGGACGAGAGCCCAGAGAGAAAGGGACGTGAGGCCAGAGAGAAAGGGACGTGAGGCCAGAGAGAAAGGGGCGTGAGGCCAGAGAGAAAGGGGCGTGATGCCAGAGAGAAAGGGACGTGAGGCCAGAGAGAAAGGGGCGTGAGGCCAGAGAGAAAGGGGTGAGAGGGAGAGAGAAAAGAAAGAGAGAGTGGCTAGAGAAAAGGGAGAAATGAAAGAGAGGGAGAGACAGTGAGAGACAGAGGGGCGAGAGAAGAGAGAGATAAGAGAGAGACAGAGAAAAGAGAGCGAGACAGAGGGGCGAGAGGAGAGAGAAAAGAAAGAGAGACAGAGCGAGACAGAGGGTCGAGAGGAGAGAGAAAAGAGAGAGACCAGGGGTGGCAGGTAGCAAAGTGGTTCAGGACGTTGGGTCAGTAACTGAAAGGTCGCTGGTTGGAATCCCCAAGCTGACTAGGTGAAACATCTGCCAATGTTCCCGTGAGCAAGGCACTTAAACAAGGCAATTAAAGGTTGTTCTGTGTAAGAGTGTCTGCTAAATGACTAAAACGTAAATGAAAGAGACAAAAAAACAGCTGTACTGTTGATGTTGTTTCAGAATGCCACAGAAGCCACTCAGCCGTACCAGATCAGATACGCTGCTCGGTCTGAAAGGAAGGTCTGAGGTTAGTTCACCAGTAAAGGATAGCCTCTGGGCATGCCTCAGTTAGTCCGTAGCAGTGATATCTTATACAACACATATCATTTACACAGTATGAGTGAGTGAGTGAGTGAGTGAGTGAGTGAGTGAGTGAGTGAGTGAGTGAGTGAGTGAGTGAGTGAGTGAGTGAGTGAGTGAGTGAGTGAGTGAGTGAGTGAGTGAGTGAGTGAGTGAGTGAGTGAGAGTGAGTGAGTGAGAGTGAGTGAGTGAGTGAGTGAGTGAGTGAGTGAGTGAGTGAGTGAGTGAGTGAGTGAGTGAGTGAGTGAGTGAGTGAGTGAGTGAGTGAGTGAGTGTGAGAGTGAGTGAGTGAGTGAGTGAGTGAGTGAGTGAGTGAGTGAGTGAGTGAGTGAGTGAGTGAGTGAGTGAGTGAGTGAGTGAGTGAGTGAGTGAGTGAGTGAGTGAGTGAGTGAGTGAGTGAGTGAGTGAGTGAGTGAGTGAGTGAGTGAGTGTGTGAGTGAATGTGTGAGTGAGTGTGAGCGTGAGTGAGTGAGTGAGTGTGTGAGTGAGTGTGTGAGTGAGTGTGTGAGTGAGTGAGTGTGTGCGTGAGTGAGTGAGTGAGTGAGTGTGTGTGTGAGTGTGAGCGTGAGTGAGTGTGTGAGTGAGTGTGTGTGAGTGAGTGAGTGAGTGTGAGAGTGAGTGAGTGAGTGAGTGAGTGTGAGTGTGAGTGAGTGAGTGAGTGAGTGAGTGAGTGAGTGAGTGTGAGTGTGAGTGTGAGTGTGAGTGAGTGTGAGTGAGTGAGAGAATTCAAAACACTTAATTGGGCCAACGTAGCATCAACACATCAGCACACCACATTAACACATATTGTCTCACTTCCCAGGCTGGGAGGATGGATTGCGGTTGACTCATGATGGTATAACTGGAATGTTGCAGGGGGAGCAAATATATTGCTTTGTGTGTTTGAGTTTTTGTGGATATGTTTTTGTCTGGGGAATCGCAGAGGCCAACCAAACACTTAGTGGGATCATGTTTCCAAAAATCTATTTTGCTATATATTTATTTGGTTGTTTCCACGTGGTCAGTTATTTATGCTGTGATATATTTATGCTATTAGCTTACCATGTTCAGTGCAATTCAGGTCAGTCTCTTCCCACACAGTGGTGAAATTAAACTGGTTTATAGTCTAGCAACTTGGTGTCCCACAAGACCAGATCACAAACCATTTCTTCATTCTTCCATGCAGTCTTCTGGGGCCAGTGTGGCGTCCATGCATGACACATCGCTGCAGTTTATGTTTACATTAATGTCTAGAGACCAATAGACTTTCCCATGTCAACAACCAGGGTCATACAGGTGTAGAATTTTAATTTGATCACCTGTTGCAAGAGAACCGTCCTGAGGTTTAAAATGTCTTTGGAAAGTTTGTAATTTCCACTTTGAAAGACCTTATGAAAAATAGAGTGAGCGCCAAAGGTTTGTTGGTTTAGCTGTGTACTCAAGCACTTTGGACTTGAAATGATACAATGATTGTGTTTTTAGAGTCACAAGCGAGATGTAATCATAGCGTTCTAGGAATATGGGACCAAATACTAAATGTTTGACAACTGTAAGAGAACTTCTTCCAATACGTTTGTTCCCTAAAATAAGGGGACTATGTACAAAAAGTGCTGTAATTTCTAAACAGTTCACTCGATATGGATGAAGATACCCTCAAATTAAAGCTGACAGTCTGAACTTTAACCTCATAGTCATTGAACCATTTCAATTTCAAAGTGCCGGAGTACAGAGCCAAAACAACAGAAAATGTGTCACTGTCCCAATACTTTTCCGAGCTGATTGTATGTGAACCACTACATAAAATTTCAATTTATTATAACCCACATAATAAATCACATGTCCTGTTCCTGCAGGATTATTTTCCCGCTGTAGCAAACTGGCTCAAATGAAGATCCTACATCTGTACTAGGTCTTTAACCTCTTCACCTGTAACTTCTGTACTCCTCAAGGGAATGTTCTGGGGACTCTGTGTCACTGACAGTTCTACATTATGTACAGCCTCCTTCCTAGCCCCTGCTGTTGATATCAACATTCCAGGCATTATACATCTCTGCTGTCTTGGAGCTAATCTGGAGATGCTTCCTCAATCCTGTCTATATGTATCCTCTTTGTGTACTCAGGAGTTCACCGGGCAGGCATACGACTTCTCATGCATTTCTGTATTTCTCCATCCTGTTTACGTCTTTCAATAATCAGCCAGCGGAAATGGGATACAGGGGACACAACAGGGGATCTGTGTGTGTGTGTGTGTGTGTTGTGTGTTTGTGTGTGTGTGTGTGTGTGTGTGTGTGTGTGTGTGTGTGTGTGTGTGTGTGTGTGTGTGTGTGTGTGTGTGTGTGTGTGTGTGTGTGTGTGTGTGTGTGTGTGTGTGTGTGTGTGTGTGTGTGTGTGTGTGTGTGTGTGTGTGTGTGTGTGTGTGTGTGTGTGTGTGTGTGTGTGTGTGTGTTTCTTCTAGGAGAAACATTATTAGCGTTCCCGGCTAGTCGGTCGCTCGGTCGGTAGTGTTCCTCATTATCAGTAACGTCTCTGTCTACTACAGCTCAGTAATACCTCTACACATGCAGGCACGCACACATTTAGTTCAAACTTGTTTTATTTATGTGGCAAATCCATATGGAAACTTCCTGCAGGCCAGACCCACACAGACTATTGGCAAAGACCATCTTTAACAGTTCAGACCCAATCCGTCCCTAGGCTTAGATGAGTGAACACAGCGTTTCAGAGGGATTCATTAGACGAGAAGAGAAGATGAAAGACCGGTGAAGTCATGACATGGCCAAAGGTGAGACAAATCAACCCAGATCCACTTTAAGTCAATGCTTTGTGTGTTAATACGGCTCTAAACCGTTCTTCATCCTCTAAAGATCAAAGAGATGCAGAAAGGATCTCCTAATTGTAGCTGAAGTCCTCTGAAGTAGACATTATTGCAACAATAGCATGCTACCCAGGTGTTTTGGGATGGCTGGTAGGCCTCAAAGAATGAACTGAGAAACACCACACTGGAGAATCTCAAGCAGTACATTTCAGGGGTGACAGAACTCTGGGGATAGCGACGCTAAGCTAGCTATGAGTATCTGCCACCTGCTACATACGTATCATTGAAATTCATTACGCATATATTACAATTACTATATATTACTAAATTACAATTATTATATATTACAATTACTATATATTACTATATTACACTGTTACAATTACTATATATTACCCTGTTACAATTACTTTACATTACTATATTACAATTATTATATATTACAATTATTATATATTACTATATTACAATTATTATATATTACCCTGTTACAATTACTTTACATTACTATATTACAATTATTATATATTTCAATTACTATATATTACTATATTACAATTACTATATATTACTGTATTACAATTACTATATATTACTATTTTACAATTACTTTATATTACTATATTACAATTACTATATATTACAATGTTACAATTACTTTTATGTACTTTGAAAAGTGAGCCGGTGATTTGAATGCAAAAGCGTGCAAAGACGACACAGATTGCAGACGAAAAGTAGCCTAATGACAGTACTGTACATAATCGTTTTCTGTTCATTGAAATGCTACATGAACAGACGAACAAAACGAGGCGTGATTTGTGGAACCTTCGACACACGTCTACGGTCTCCTTGGAGACGTACGGTTGCTGAATCAAAGCGTTGTTGTTTTTTGTTGTTTCACAACTGGCTTCCATTTCCAAGAACAATCTCTGTCCCCCGCTGAAGTTTTCATGTGAACAAGTAATTAACAAAGTGAGACGCTGTAGGCTGGATAGGCGACTCAGAAGTTCGACACAGAGACACAGCTGAATATAGATAACTCCTGCAACTAACTTGGAATACAAAAACAACGTGGCTCAAATACGGTGATCGGTTTTTGCAGTTTCCCAAGAAAACAAGGGTTTAAAGTAAATTCAGTAGAATACACTCATCTTCCTTACAGGCTTTAATGGCTCAGGGCAGAGTTTCCCCCAAGATGAGTGAGAAACCACTGTTGAGACATGCGTGATTCTCTGGGGACCGTGGCAGGAGGCTACCACGTCAACAATTCCTTTTCGTTTAGTCTGTACATGGACCACAAGACTATTTCAAAGCTTAAAATACAACATAAGGATATCTTTACTGTCTTTAAATTCCACTTACATGGAAATGAATCATGTTCACAGAACAAAGTTGTGTTCTTGTGGTGGAGCACAGTATAGTAAAGTTTGGGAGCCATGGCTCAGAGGTTACACATGAATGACTTCCCTGTGGGGGCCACATGGCTCAGAGGTTACACATGAATGACTTCCCTGTGGGGGCCACATGGCTCAGAGGTTGGAACTGACAAGTGACTCCCCAGAGAGTCAGAATGACGCAGTGCTCTGACACTTTCTGGGGGAAAAACCACTTCCAGTTCTACTCATTGGAACAATAACATTTGAAATAGTGTGTCGTTTCAATTTGAGAGTCTGATAATCATAGACTCTGCATGCTGCAGTATAAAACAGAACTGAACTGAGGACTGTCACAAATGGAGAGACGGGAAGAAACTGAGAGATAGTGTGTGAAAAGAAATTGACGGAGAGAGAGAGGGAGATAGAGAGAGGGAGATAAAAGAGAGAGAGAAATATGTACTGCTTTGATTCCAAATAACAGAACTCACATGACCCCATTCTTTAAAACATTTTTTTAAATAATTAAGTATTTACATGTTCAGATGAGTTACTTTAACCTGCAGGATACACATGAAAGGCAGCAACACAAAATGAACCCCACTTAATCTTCCACCAAAAAGCTATTTCTTATGGAGTACGGCGGGGTTATGGTGTGAGACCAGGCTCAGTGTGTGAACGTTTTAGAGGTGTTGGCCGTGTGATGTGGAAGGAGAAGGGAAAAGCAGCAGGGAGCTATATTTCTCTGTATCAGAGTGAGTGTGTGTGTGTGTGTGTGTGCAGGATGTCACTGTTCTTATTATTGAGATGAATAAGCTGTGTCAGCACCACCTGCCAGGAGAGATGTACACACACACACACACACACACACACACACACACACACACACACACACACACACACACACACACACACACACACACACACACACACACACACACACACACACACACACACACACACACACATACACACAGGGTGAGGTCGGTACTTCCAGGGGTTTACAGCTAATGTGACCCCTATGCACTGTTGCCATGGTGACAGAGTGTTGACAGCTTCAGACTGGCCAAACAGAAGCCTCTGGTTTGAGTGACACTTTGACAACCCACTATTACACATAACCTATCAGCAGAAAGTATCATACACTTTGACTAACTTGCACTGAGTCTCAGTGATGCCAGCGAGGTAAAGCACTCTCTCTCACTTTCACTCTCCTATTGCTGTAACACACCTGGGCTAGGAATTCATACCTGATACTATAGTATTCTAATGTTATAGAGAGGACAGAGATAGAGAGCGAGAGAGAGGATGGAGGGAGGGGGAGAGAGAGAGAGAGAGAGAGAGAGGGGAGGGAGAAACAGAGGGAGAAAGAGAGATAGAGGGGGGAGAGGGAGAGGGATAGAGAGAGAGAGAGGGGAGGGAGGGAGGGAGAGAGAGCGAGAGAGGGAGATAATTAGAGAGAGCGGATGGAGAGAGGGAGAGAGAGAGAGAGAGAGAGAAAGAAAGAAAGAGAGGGAGGGAGAGCGAGAAAGAGAGTGAGGGGGAGGGAGAGAGGGGGAGAGAGGGAGATAATTAGAGAGAGCGGATGGAGAGAGGGAGAGAGAGGGAGAGTGAGAGAGAGAGGGAGAGAAGAGAGAGACGGGGTGGAGAGAGTGAGAAAGAAAGAAAGAAAGAAAGAAAGAGAAGGAGAGAGCGAGGGAGGGAGAGAGAGAGGGAGAGAGTGAGAAAGAAAGAGAGGGAGAGAGCAAGGGAGGGAGGGATGTGAGAGAGAGAGAGAGAAAGAACGAGAGGGAGGAGGAGGAGGGAGGGAGAGAGGGAGAGAGAGACACGCATCAAGTAAATCAGAGGTGGAGTGGGAGAGATTGAGATAGAGAGGAAGGGAGAGAGAGAGAGGGAGACTGAGGGATAGAGGGGGAGAGACACGCATTGAGTAAACCAATGTGTGTTTCTTAAATTAACATGTTGTCCCAGTTACCCTAAACACACATAGTAGTGAAACACTTAGCCAAGCTTAGTAATCTAAGTGGTATGTGTGCTACAGAGGGAAAAACTGCACCGTAGTAGGAGTGTTCTGTAGCCTGTGCTAGAGAACGGTATGGGGTTGTTTTGTGAGTAGTGTGTTATCTGAGCTGTGTAGAAAACTGTTGCGAATGGCAACACTCTCTCTGGACTCACACCTGAACGAACACACACATTAAGACAGACGCACACCGTTCCTTTAATTACACAACACTCCAACCACAGCCAGACTCCAGACGGCGAGGCGTTTTGCTACATGGTTTATCTACTCAGGTGAGATGGAGTAGGGCTGATTAACTTCATCCACAGCCCCCTAGCAGCCGTCTAGGGCCCAGGATTATATCCAACACCACAACGTGCCGATATCTGCGGCCTATACCTTGAATGCATTCTCTGAAAACGCGGTTACGATTCCTTATAAAGCTGCATTGTTTGCAAGGATGATCCGATTGGATACCGGCTCAGGCAGGCAAATCTCCACACTGACAGGTTTTGTCTGAGGTGGTTGTGTCTAAGAGAGGAGAATGTCTCCGAAACTGTTTCAAATGTCTGAACCTACAGGTTTCACTAGCCACACAAAATCTGTTTTGTTCATCTGAAACAGGCCAGTGTCCTTGACAGCTTTGATTAAATGAGTGTGGTGTCTCTCCAGGGTTATCTGGGACCATCCAGAGTCGGGAGAGTGACAGTGTTTAATGGCTCGCAAATATCTTTCGGCTTAAACACACTTTCCCCTTCTCTCATCCCCTTTCGCTCTCTCTCTCCCTCTCTCGCTCTCTCATTCAACATCTCTCGTTCTCTGTCTTTCGCCCCCTTCAGTCTCTCCCTGTCACACACACACAATCAGAGACCCCACATTGTCACACACATAGCGACTTACATAACACCACTGTTTACGTAAAGTGTATCCTATCTGTCCCTTGTCATAACACACAGCCACTGGCCTATGGCCTAGTGGAACCCACGAAGCCTGTGGGGTTACGTCTGTCTGTCAGTTAGCAGAGCCAAGCCAGGCTTACACTGCCAGTCTTTCTCTGCTGTGCTCCCCTGCTGCTCTGTCCTCTCCTCTCCTCCTATAAAGTCATCACGTCCTCCATCACCTCACAGAGAGGTTGAACACTGCATAGGACATGAAGTAGAAGCATCAGCTGGAGAGCAATTACCTACCAACATGCCACGTGTCAGGAAATCCTCTCTCTCTTCCTCGCATTCACTCTGTCACCCCCCCCTACTCTTTCTCTGCCTCGGTCTCTTTCTCTCTGTCTCTGTCTCTCGCTCTCTCTCTCTCTCTCTCTCTCTCTCTCTCTCTCTCTCTCTCTCTCTCTCTCTCTTTAACGTTCTCTGTCTCTTTCTCTGTCTCTCTCTCTCACGTTCTCTCTCTCTTTCTCGCTTTCTCTCTGTCTCTCTCTCTCTCTCTCTCACATTCTCTCTCTCTTTCCCTTTGTCCCTCTCTCACGTTCTCTCTCTCTCTCATGTTCTCTCTCTCTTTCTCTCTGTCTCTCACATTCGCTCTCTCTTTCTCTCTGTCTCTCTCTCACATTCTCTCTCTCTTTCACTCTTTCTCTCACGTTCTCTCTCTCATCACCTAAGGGCTGGATTCAATCCGTATCACAGAAGATCCGCATTAAAATGTAAAGGTAGTTTTCGTTTGGGTGTAACAGGAAGATCGGGCTACTGAGAACCACGAGGTTGTGAGTTCAAATCCCAGGTGAGGAAATGTTGACTAATAATCGCTGTATAAATAAACATACCGTGTAATCATGTATATCAAAGGGTGTCTGCGGAACGGCACACCGCACTAACGACTTGTTTGCATCGTGAACATTTTTATCCACATGTGAAATAAAATCACATGTGAAGTGTTCCAAAACTACATGTGAAATGACATTTTCATGTGATTTTTCCACATGTGAAATCTTGTGGGGTTTTTTTTAACGTAAGGGCAGTGTTTACCATGATTGCAGTCTCTGTGAATGCTTGAACATTATCGTTATATTTCAATCCAGCCCAACAACAAACCAGACGATATCTCGGCTCTTACATTATACCTCGGCGATACGGATTGAATCCAGCCCTTAGTTCCAGGCAGAGGTAAGGAATTGCAGTCTGATGGGGTCCAGATGTGCCTTTCAAAACCACAGAAGAACAAAACAATCTGCTTTGATACACATAAGCACACACACACAGACACACACACACACACAGGTGGGGGGGGGCTCTTTCACAAAGCCTGCTGATTAAACAGCGTAAGAGGACGGCTGATAGTATGACAGCAAAATAAAATGGACAGCCAGGTTACTCTCGCGAGTAATCACACACTCACACATTCTCAGGTTATTTTCATGTGAATAGCAATATTCATTTGGATCCCAAAAGAAGAACCTACATATTCCAGAGGTTGTGAGTTATAACTGTACATACAGCGATATAGTACATCAAAAATAAATACAATATAAAACAGACCATGCCTGTCACTCATCCTACAGAACTATCCTCCAGACCCGTCTCATCCCTCCCTCTGATGCTATCCTTCATAGCACGCCTTCATCTGAGTTATTTACCCAGCTCATTCTGCATTCATGTACTGTATATCATTTGGTAAAATGTGTGACTATAATTCACTTTTGTGTGGTTTTCGGGTCTGTGGGACCCATTTTCAATGTTTAGTAAAATAATATTTTTACAATTAATAATTTTTTCAACCTGAGACTCATTGGCTCATTTTCTGTGAAGAACATGTAAAATAACACATTTTCATTGAGTGCACACTGTGCACCCCCCTACACATTTATATTACATATGTGGTGTTTGGGTCCCGAGGTAAATAAAAGTGTGGAAAAGTGTGTGTGTAGGTGAAAACAAGTTCAAATGAAACAAAACTGTTTGATGTGTGCCTTCACTCTGCCTTCCTCCTCCCTGGGCCTGCTGTTTCAACATAACACCAAGAACATGTCTGTCTCCCTGCCTGTCTGCCTGTCTCCCTGCCTGTCTGCCTGTCTCCCTGCCTGTCTGTCTGTCTCCCTGCCTGTCTGCCTGTCTCCCGCTTTTCTCCCACTCTTTACCGTTTGTAGTGAGTGAAACTACACAATGTCTTGCTGGAACCTGCACAATGTTTTTACAATACATTATTTTGATACATTGTAAAGAATGTAGTATTTTCCCACATTCTACCCCAGCCAGGTGCAAATTGGGGGAGGGACACAACAAATAAATAGCTTTGCATGTGCAGCTCCATACCACAATAAATCAGCATGGCAAAAATCATCTCTGCTCAGAGGGCCTTATACATCATTTTTGCAGAGAGAGAAGCTAGTGTGGAAGGAGCATCTTTCACTTTGGAAGATGAAGATTTTCCAGAATATGAGGATAATGGCTCCCTTCAGCAGCCAGCCCCAGGACCAGCCCTTCATCAGCCAGCCCCAGGACCAGCCCTTCAGCAGCCAGCCCCAGGACCAGCCGTTCAGCAGGCAGCCCCAGGACCAGCCCTTCAGCAGGCAGCCCCAGGACCAGCCCTTCATCAGCCAGCCCCAGGACCAGCCCTTCAGCAGCCAGCCCCAGGACCAGCCCTTCAGCAGGCAGCCCCAGGACCAGCCCTTCATCAGCCAGCCCCAGGACCAGCCCTTCAGCAGCCAGCCCCAGGACCAGCCCTTCAGCAGCCAGCCCCAGGACCAGCCCTTCAGCAGCCAGCCCCAGGACCAGCCCTTCAGCAGGCAGCCCCAGGATCAGCCATTCATCAGCCAGCCCCAGTACCAGCACTTCAGCAGCCAGCCCCAGGACCAGCCCTTCAGCAGCCAGCCCCAGGACCAGCCCTTCAGCAGCCAGCCGTACCAGCCCTTCAGCAGCCAGCCCCAGGACCAGCTCTTCAGCAGCCAGCCGTACCAGCCCTTCAGCAGCCAGCCCCAGGACCAGCCCTTCAGCAGCCAGCCGTACCAGCCCTTCAGCAGCCAGCCCCAGGACCAGCCCTTCAGCAGCCAGCCCCAGTACCAGCCCTTCAGCAGCCAGCCCCAGGACCAGCCCTTCAGCAGCTAGCCCCAGGACCAGCCCTTCAGCAGCCAGCCCCAGGACCAGCCCTTCAGCAGCCAGCCCCAGGACCAGCCCTTCAGCAGGCAGCCCCAGGACCAGCCCTTCATCAGCCAGCCCCAGGACCAGCCCTTCAGCAGCCAGCCCCAGGACCAGCCCTTCAGCAGCCAGCCCCAGGACCAGCCCTTCAGCAGCCAGCCCCAGGACCAGCCCTTCAGCAGGCAGCCCCAGGATCAGCCATTCATCAGCCAGCCCCAGTACCAGCACTTCAGCAGCCAGCCCCAGGACCAGCCCTTCAGCAGCCAGCCCCAGGACCAGCCCTTCAGCAGCCAGCCGTACCAGCCCTTCAGCAGCCAGCCGTACCAGCCCTTCAGCAGCCAGCCCCAGGACCAGCCCTTCAGCAGCCAGCCCCAGTACCAGCCCTTCAGCAGCCAGCCCCAGGACCAGCCCTTCAGCAGCCAGCCGTACCAGCCCTTCAGCAGCCAGCCCCAGGACCAGCCCTTCAGCAGCCAGCCCCAGTACCAGCCCTTCAGCAGCCAGCCCCAGGACCAGCCCTTCAGCAGCTAGCCCCAGGACCAGCCCTTCAGCAGCCAGCCCCAGGACCAGCCCTTCAGCAGCCAGCCCTAGGACCAGCCCTTCAGCAGCCAGCCCCAGGACCAGCCCTTCAGCAGCCAGCCGTACCAGCCCTTCAGCAGCCAGCCCCAGCACCAGCCCTTCAGCAGCCAGCCCCAGTACCAGCCCTTCAGCAGCCAGCCCCAGGACCAGCCCTTCAGCAGCTAGCCCCAGGACCAGCCCTTCAGCAGCCAGCCCCAGGACCAGCCCTTCAGCAGCCAGCCCCAGGACCAGCCCTTCAGCAGCCAGCCCCAGTACCAGCCCTTCAGCAGCCAGCCCCAGAACCAGCCCTTCAGCAGCCAGCCCCAGGACCAGCCCTTCAGCAGCCAGTCCCAGGACCAGCCCCTCAGCAGCCAGCCCCAGTACCAGCCCGTCAGCAGCCTGTGATGCTGCTTCATCATATGCGTGGAATAGAGGTGTATACAGGGAAGCCAGATGGAGGAGCCCCTGAGAAGAACCAAGGGATGCGGGTTGTCCTGGACGTGACACAGGGACTCCGTGGCCACAACATCACATGCGATAACTTCTTTACTCGCACAAGCTGGGACAGGAGCTCCCCAAGAGGAATCTGACAATGGTAGAAACAATGTGAAAAAACAAGCTCCCACCTCAGCTGTTGAATACATGGAACAGGCCTATCAATTCCTCTAGTGTTCATGGACGACACGTCCCCAGTGTCCTACGTCCCAAAGAAAGGCAAAAATGTGGAATTTATGAGTATGCTGCATAGGAATGGGAAAATTTGTGGTCAGGAACATCATAAAACAGATATCATAATGGATTATAATGCCACAAAAGGAGGGGTGGACAATTTAGACAAGCTGGTGACTGGCTAGAGCTGCAAAAGAAGAACCCTACGCTGGCCACTTGTGATATTCTTCAACATCTTGGACATCTCGGCGTACAATGCGTTTGTCATCTGGATGGCGTTGAACCCAGATTGGAACAGAGGGAAGCTTTAGAGGAGACGACTCTTTCTCGAGGAGCTGGGCAAGGCATTAGTAAGACCACAAATCCAGAGGAGAATTAATATCCCAACGACCCCAGCTTCTGCAGCCATCATGAGGAAGATTCAGGAGGAGGATGCTGGTGCCCCACCCGCACGACCCACAGAACCAACAACTCCAATACCAGAAGTAAGTGTGAGTGTTGTTTGTGTGTGTGTGTGTGTGTGTGTGTGTGTGTGTGTGTGTGTGTGTGTGTGTGTGTGTGTGTGTGTGTGTGTGTGTGTGTGTGTGTGTGTGTGTGTGTGTGTGTGTGTGTGTGTGTGTGTGTGTGTGTGTTTGACTCTCCTACCTTGGCCTGATGTAACTATATACAGTGGGGAGAACAAGTATTTGATACACTGCCGATTTTGCAGGTTTTCCTACTTACAAAGCATGTAGAGGTCTGTAATTTTTTATCATAGGTACACTTCAACTGTGAGAGACGGAATCTAAAACAAAAATCCAGAAAATCACATTGTATGATTTTTAAATAATTAATTTGCATTTTATTGCATGACATAAGTATTTGATCACCTACCAACCAGTAAGAATTCCGGCTCTCACAGACCTGTTAGTTTTTCTTTAAGAAGCCCTCCTGTTCTCCACTCATTACCTGTATTAACTGCACCTGTTTGAACTCGTTACCTGTATAAAAGACACCTGTCCACACACAATCAAACAGATTCCAACCTCTCCACAATGGCCAAGACCAGAGAGCTGTGTAAGGACATCAGGGATAAAATTGTAGACCTGCACAAGGCTGGGATGGGCTACAGGACAATAGGCAAGCAGCTTGGTGAGAAGGAAACAACTGTTGGCGCAATTATTAGAAAATGGAAGAAGTTCAAGATGACGGTCAATCACCCTCGGTCTGGGGCTCCATGCAAGATTTCACCTCGTGGGGCATCAATGATCATGAGGAAGGTGAGGGATCAGCCCAGAACTACACGGCAGGACCTGGTCAATGACCTGAAGAGAGCTGGGACCACAGTCTCAAAGAAAACCATTAGTAACACACTACGCCGTCATGGATTAAAATCCTGCAGCGCACGCAAGGTCCCCCTGCTTAAGCCAGTGCATGTCCAGGCCTGTCTGAAGTTTGCCAATGACCATCTGGATGATCCAGAGGAGGAATGGGAGAAGGTCATGTGGTCTGATGAGACAAAAATAGAGCTTTTTGGTCTAACTCCACTCGCCGTGTTTGGAGGAAGAAGAAGTATGAGTACAACCCCAAGAACACCATCCCAACCGTGAAGCATGGAGGTGGAAACATCATTCTTTGGGGATGCTTTTCTGCAAAGGGGACAGGACGACTGCACCGTATTGAGGGGAGGATGGATGGGGCCATGTATCGCGAGATCTTGGCCAACAACCTCCTTCCCTCAGTAAGAGCATTGAAGATGGGTCGTGGCTGGGTCTTCCAGCATGACAACGACACGAAGCACACAGCCATGGCAACTAAGGAGTGGCTCCGTAAGAAGCATCTCAAGGTCCTGGAGTGGCCTAGCCAGTCTCCAGACCTGAACCCAATAGAAAATCTTTGGAGGGAGCTGAAAGTCCGTATTGCCCAGCGACAGCCCCGAAACCTGAAGGATCTGGAGAAGATCTGTAGGGAGGAGTGGGCCAAAATCCCTGCTGCAGTGTGTGCAAACCTAGTCAAGAACTACAGGAAACGTATGATCTCTGTAATTGCAAACAAAGGTTTCTGTACCAAATATTAAGTTCTGCTTTTCTGATGTATCAAATACTTATGTCATGCAATAAAATGCAAATTAATTACTTAAAAATCATACAATGTGATTTTCTGGATTTTTGTTTTAGATTCCGTCTCTCATAGTTGAAGTGTACCTATGATAAAAATTACAGACCTCTACATGCTTTGTAAGGAGGAAAACCTGCAAAATCGGCAGTGTATCAAATACTTGTTCTCCCCACTGTATGTGAGTGAGTGAGATGTTAGTAAAATTCCTGAACTAAGTGTTTTCATCATTCTAGATTGCAGCCGGTAGCAACAAGAAGAAGCCCTGAGATGTGTGTGGATCCAAGATGGAAAGGAAGACACAATACACCTGCATCAAGTGCAAAAAATGAATTTGCAACACACACACAGTAAAACTCTGTTCCTCATGTGGTGTGTAGACTGACCTTAATTTGTGTTCAATGTGGCTCATTTATCATTTCCATAAAATACTGTACGTAAAATTTGTCTTTCCAATTTGTTCAGTTCAAAGCAATAAACATCATTAGTGATGAAAACCTTGTTTCATATATATGTTCAAGATAAACAGGATTTATTCCACCAATGTCTTGATGAAAACGAATAGCGTTTCTATTGATGAATGTAATCTAGCAGAGGTAAATGGCAAATATTAACCATGTATTATGTATATATTGCTTGTAATTGATATAAGTCAACATCTAAGTATTAAGTATTTTTAGGTCATTTGTTATGGCTTTAATTGTTTTAAAAACCCAATAATGTTGTTGGTCCAACAGACCCGTGAACATTGGGTGAATAACAAAAACATGAACACCACAAAAGGGTTAAAGTGTGTTTGATACAATATCCTGGAGCTGTAGTCTCAGAGCTGTAGACTAGTGGACAGGCTGTGCATATGCAGACAATGAGTCCGGTCTCTGGGTTGTCATGGAGATGTGTGTGTGGACGGGAGTCTGGTCTCTGGGTTGTCATGGAGATGTGTGTGTGGACGGGAGTCTGGTCTCTGGGTTGTCATGGGTGTGTGTGTGTGGACGGGAGTCTGGAATGGGCCATTATAATCATCTCAATTCACCCTTCACTAAGCCCCGCCCTAGAATGTGGGGCAACCAATCGCAGCGCTGCAATGGATAGCAACTGTTGCCGAGTCCGTCACTTCGCACTCACATTATAAACACATGTAAGCCACTGAGGGCTAAGACAGACATTTTTCATCCAAAAACAAATTGCTTAAATGAGTAATTAATGGAGTATTAATTGAGTGTTTTTCAAATCCGATGATGGGTTAAAGAAGAATCCAGCCTAGCTGATGCAATTCTCCTGATTCTTGACCACTTTTTTTCTCCGGCCTCCATTGATTTAGTCACCCTACTCTTGGCCATCCTACAAGGGTAAAAACTCCAATAAGTTTTGAACAGATTAGGATAGAGGCATTAGGTTTAGGTTCTTAGATGGTTACCTACACTAGTGGTTCCCCAACTTTTTATAGTCCCGTACCCCTTCAAACATTCAACCTCCAGCTGCCTACCCCTCCAGCACCAGGGTCAGCGCACTCTCAATGTTGTTTTTAGGCATCATTTTAAGCCACCCACACACACACTATACAAAACATTTATTAAACATAAGAATGAGTGTGAGTTTTTGTCACAACCCGGCTCGTAGGAAGTGACAAAGAGCCCTTATAGGACCAGGGCACAAATAATAATATAATAATAATCAATAATTTTGCTCTTTATTTAACAATCTTACCTATAAAACCTTATCTGTTCATCGGAAATTGTGAATAACTCACCACAGGTTAATGAGAAGCGTGTGCTTGAAAGGATGCACATAACTCTGCAATGTTGGGTTGTATTGGAGAGAGTCTCAGTCTTAAATCATTTTCAACACACAGTCTGTGCCTGTATTTAGTTTTCATGCTAGTGAGGCCCAAGAATCCACTCTCACATAGGTACGTGGTTGCAAAGGGCATCAGTGTCTTAACAGCGCGAAGTGCCAAGGCGGGATACTCTGAACGCAGCCCAATACAGAAATCTGTCAGTGGCTTCTGAATAAATTAAATTTTCACAGAACCTCTTGTTGCAAATTCGATGAGGCTCTCTTGTTCAGATATTAATAAGTGGACTGGAGGCAGGGCATGAAAGGGATAACGAATCCAGTGGTTTGTGTCATCTGTTTCAGGAAAGTACCTACGTAATTGCGCACCCAACTGACTCAGGTGCTTCGCTATATCACATTTGACATTGTCCTTAAGCTTGAGTTCATTTGCACACAAAAAATCATACAATGATGGACCTGTGTGTTGTCCTTGTTGATGCAGACAGAGAAGAGCTCCAACTTCTTAATCATAGCCTCAATTTTGTCCCAATTTTGAATATAGTTGCGGAGAGTCCCTGTAATCCTAGATTCAGATCATTACGTTTTGATCCTAACTGACCTAAAACAGGCAATTTCTACTAGGATTAAATGTCACGAATGTTCCAAGCTGTTTAAAGGCACAGTCAACTTAGTGTATGTAAACTTCTGACCAACTGGAATTGTGATACAGTGAATTATAAGTGAAATAATCTGTCTGTAAACAATTGTTGAAAAAATGACTTGTGTCATGCACAAAGTAGATGTCCTAACCGACTTGCCACAACTATAGTTTGTTAACAAGAAATGTGTGGATTGGTTGAAAAACGAGTTTTAATGACTCCAACCCAAGTGTATGTAAACTTCCGACTTCAACTGTATAAATACAGTCGTGGCCAAAAGTTTTGAGAATGACACAAATATTAATTTCCACAAAGTTTGCTGCTTCAGTGTCTTTAGATATTTTTGTCAGATGTTACTATGGAATACTGAAGTATAATTACAAGCATTTCATTGGTGCCAAAGGCTTTTATTGACAATTACATGAATTTGATGCAAAGAGTCAATATTTGCAGTGTTGAGCCTTCTTTTTCAAGACCTCTGCAATCCACCCTGGCACGCTGTCAATTAACTTCTGGGCCACATCCTGACTGATGGCAGCCCATTCTTGCATAATCAATGCTTATATATATATACACATATATATATACATACATACACACAATTTTTTTAGAAAATACCTTTATTATTCCCCACAAACCCTACCACCGCTCCCCCAATTGATGATTGGACATTAATTATTTGACTAGGCTACCTGTATTTGACATCGTGCTGTTATTTCGCTGAATACTAGTTGGTTTAATTGTATTTTTGGCAGTGAAACGAGGCTACTCAGGCGAGAGAAATACCTCATCCAAATGTATAGCCACGTTGGAAAATATAAATGGACTGTTTGGAAATGTGAAGAAAAAACACATGTACAAAAAATTAAATATAAAAATAATTGTTTTAATGTGAATCACATTTTTATTTGGTGTACAACCTGACGGCATTGCGCGCACCCCTGGGAATACCTGACCTACACAATTAACATATTATTTTACCCATTGGTTAAAAGATGCATTTTTGATTGGACACCCTACGTGCTGACAGTGTATTCAGATCCAGCCATTGGCTAGACACACTAGAACATTCATATTACATTTACATTACATTTAAGTCATTTAGCAGACGCTCTTATCCAGAGCGACTTACAAATTGGTGCATTCACCTTATGATATCCAGTGGAACAGCCACTTTACAATAGTGCATCTAACTCTTTTAAGGGGGAGGGGGGGGTTAGAAGGATTACTTTATCCTATCCTAGGTATTCCTTAAAGAGGTGGGGTTTCAGGTGTCTCCGGAAGGTGGTGATTGACTCCGCTGACCTGGCGTCGTGAGGGAGTTTGTTCCACCATTGGGGTGCCAGAGCAGCGAACAGTTTTGACTGGGCTGAGCGGGAACGGTACTTCCTCAGAGGTAGGGAGGCGAGCAGGCCAGAGGTGGATGAACGCAGTGCCCTTGTTTGGGTGTAGGGCCTGATCAGAGCCTGAAGGTACGGAGGTGCCGTTCCCCTCACAGCTCCGTAGGCAAGCACCATGGTCTTGTAGCGGATGCGAGCTTCAACTGGAAGCCAGTGGAGAGAGCGGAGGAGCGGGGTGACGTGAGAGAACTTGGGAAGGTTGAACACCAGACGGGCTGCGGCGTTCTGGATGAGTTGTAGGGGTTTAATAGCACAGGCAGGGAGCCCAGCCAACAGCGAGTTGCAGTAGTCCAGACGGGAGATGACAAGTGCCTGGATTAGGACCTGCGCTGCTTCCTGTGTGAGGCAGGGTCGTACTCTGCGAATGTTGTAGAGCATGAACCTACAGGAACGGGTCACCGCCTTGATGTGAGTTGAGAACGATATTACCAGGTTGACGTAAAACGATTGTATTGACAGTCGACCATTACATTCCTGAAAGTCTCCTGACTAGCAAGGGTTAGTCTGTTTTTAATTTAATTGTGTATTAAAAAAAACAGTTTGAGATCATTGCGAGGGTTATTGGCCAGTGGTTGTATGAAGAAATGGGCTTCCCGGGAAAATGTTGACCGAGGTTGCAACAGTAACGAAGGAGGGCGAGGCTTAGCGAAGGGTCAATTGTCTCCTGTGATTTCTGAGATTTTAGTCCTTGGATGAACCTCTGTGTGCGGGAGAGATATGACAGTCCCCTCAGGCTCTGGTTAGAGAGAACTTCTTGATTAACACTGTGCTCACACAAACACACAAAACCTCTTTGGTCATATCTTAAAGCAGCCGCAATACTATGGAAATGTTGACAGGTGTAACCTGTAGGCTACGCTTCAGAAGATCATAGATAAACATACAAGTATACTGGAAGTTTGTGTGTGTGTGTGTGTGTGTGTGTGTGCGTGCGTGCGTGCGTGCGTGCGTGTGTGTGTGTGTGTGTGTATAAACTACTGACCTTGTAACTACGTGTACCCAAAACCAACATTCTAGCAACATGGTCACAAACTATTTAACATTTAGTGTTTTTAGAAAATACCAAACAAAGAGCTACAAACATTAAACATTTACCAACCTTGTACACACACACACACACACACACACACACACACACACACACACACACACACACACACACACACACACACACACACACACACACACACACACACACACACACACACACACACCCACACACACACACACACCCACACACACACACACACACACACACACACACACACACACACACACACACACACACACACACACACACACACACACACACACACACACACACACACACACACACAAGCAAACACACACACATGTAAACCATCTCAGTGTATGGATATCAACAGCTAAAAACTGTATCAATTAAGGTTTGACCTCTGGGTTCCAAA
Organism: Salvelinus alpinus; assembly: GCF_045679555.1. Lineage (NCBI taxonomy): Eukaryota > Metazoa > Chordata > Actinopteri > Salmoniformes > Salmonidae > Salvelinus > Salvelinus alpinus. The sequence goes on along the minus strand of NC_092088.1, from coordinate 12,064,375 downwards.
GAGGTCAGCCAGATTAAGGTCCTGATAAATCCGTGGCCTGTATGGTGAACAACACCTCAGGCAAGTGCATTGGCCAGAGAGAGGGTAAGATTATGCATTGATGCTTGCACAAAAAAGACAACTTAACCTATTGCTTAATCAGTGTTATTCTCTGTGTTGGGTGAACTTCAGAAGGACCAGAAATGGAGCTAAAAACTTTGTTTACTCAAAAACTCTGTTCGAGGTGTACGTAATTTGAAAAAGCTTGTAGAGTAAAATTTTTTATGTTTTTTGAAAGCAACAATGTATGTTGGTTCAGCTATACGCCCAAATGTTGACAATCCTATTGCAGCTTGTTGCCGTACAATTGTACATTTAATCAAATTGAATTATGTTTTGTTGAGCAAACTCACAATCCTATTGCAGCTTGTTGCCTTACAATTGTAGATGAATCAGCAAACTCTGCTCGAAGTGAGTTTAAGGTCATCCTTACATAAGCTAACACAAAGCGACCGTCTAAATGACAGTCTACAGGGAGGTGAAAGTTTCTGCCTTTAAAATAGACAGCGAGTAGGAATAAGAGGACGAGACAGAGAGATGAAGGATAACGTCTGCACCGATAACTGAAGATGACCCATTTTTTAATTGAAAATGTATTCATGACTTTTAATACGCTAGACACATATTCACTATTTATCATTGTGCAATATAAATACAGAATATATGAATATTTCTGTAGATGTATCTTTCATTTGTATTCACTAATGTTAAACATTTTACTGCCACACTAACGTTATGGAACATACTAATCCAACATAGAGAATTGGAGAGAGAGACGGGACTGAAAGAAAGGGTTAATTAGAAAAGCCCTCTACTCCTGAATCCAGATGCGTTCATCCACCTCCATCCCAGCCCCATCAGTGTAAATGTCATCTTTCATTGCTGTCCTTTTCAAAAGTTCACCAGCGGGACTCCACGCTGACCCTGTCACTAAACTTTAATACAGCGGTGTAGTTTTGGTATCCTCAGGAGAGAACGTGTCTACAGCTTCGGCGAACGCCTTACGACATGATTTATTTCTCTATTACTGCAGTTTTTGTTTTTTTTTTGCTATAAAAACCACATCATTTGTAACAGTAGGTTCATGTGAAAACACAAGGTCACTGGTTGCACTGAGCACAGTTGAGTTTGTCGGACTCTCAAGACTAGAGGCTAGCTTCAATCCGTATTCCAGTTTATCTAATGCGTTGTGTTATGCAATGAAATTATATATACTGTATGACTATGCCCAGTGACAATGTCTTGTGAAAGACTCACGTATGGCCTTGTGTTGACTAAGTCAGTAGTTCTCAGTTCTCTCCTCGGGGACCCCCTGCTGTTTCAGTGCTAGAACACTTGATTCAACTTGTTAATAAACACAATAATAAAACCTATGGAATTTTAAGGCTGTTAATTCACATTTGTCTAGAAATTAATAATTGATACTTGTCTCCATCCCAACCAAAAATGTATGTTAAAGAATAGGACTAAATCAAATCAAACTTTAAATGTACTTAAATTACATTAATACAACATAACAATTATTCATTTGTAGACAAACTGGAATCAAAGTCAGACTAAGTCAGTAGCACAGATGGAACAATCCAAGCAGTAGATACATCTCCTTTAAATGTTGATATTTGGTTGCGTTGACAACCAAACACAATTCAATATCACTGAATATCATAACATTTAACCCTCCTGTTGTGTTCGTTAAGTTGTAATTTATTCTGTGTTCCTGGTCCAAAATAACTGCCCCATTATAGCTGATTATAAATCCATAATGATACATATAGTATCACCTAATGTTGTGTTAGATCTTTTTTTTTTCTTGTGAACATCACAAGTTTTGAACTTCTATTTGCTATTCATGGCCTGTAGGCCTTATTGACCTGAGCTCATACAACTCATTTTTGAGTAAAGGAAACAATGTATGGATTATTTTGACTATAACAAATACTCAGATGAAACAGATGAAAAAACAGATTACTTTGTGTCAAAATATAACAAGGACATTTGTTTTGAAACCATTTCACATTTTTAAATAGGGGCACAAAATAACATCTGTTGTGTTCCTGGTCGAAACTGACCGGTATGATTGTATTAGTAAAGAAAGGACATAGGCCCAAAACTACACATGAACACTTTACCATATTACAAAATTAATGTCTGAACACATTAAAGAACAGCAGTAACAATAACCGTATTACTAACAATAGCAAAAACATTAAAATGTTCACAATCTGTCAATCAATGGTGGTTACATTTTATGTGTTCTCATGCACATGTTGGACAATAAGTGGTGGTTGTTGCATGTGCCTAGCAAATATATGCACTGCATTTTTATAGCACATAATGCTCGTTTTGACGGTGCACACAGATTGCACCTCTTCCTTTTGTCTCTTCTGTCTCTGGCGGCCGTAGATCTTGCTTCTGGCCCTTGTATATCTCTCACCAATCCAGCAGAGCATGGTGTTCGAGGAAGGTGTCGGCGCCTTTGAATGAGGGGTGTCACCATGGCTTTCCCCAACTCTTCTAGGAATAGTCTCCTCTTGAAGAATTTCCCCCTGCTTCCAACCTGGATTCACCTCCATCCACACCAGGAACGCGTTGTAGGCCGACACGTCTAGGATGTTGAAGAACTCCACCATGGGCCAACGTGCCGTCATCCTCTTACGAGAGTATGTGCCAGTAACCTGCAAAAGTGCAACAATCAGTAAATAAAATAATGAGTACATACAAGTGATACTTCATGTTTTGCATAGTAATGTGAAAAATTGCATCAAAGCTTTGTTTTAATTTATCACATCTAGAACATATTTACATATTCAAATTAATAGAATTTACTCCATATTGTTCACAAATTCAATGAGCATTTCACCAAACATCAACATGTCTTATTTTTATGGTGCAGATAAAACAATCTGGTAATAGAAAAAAAAGTACGAGACTTGAAAGATAAAAAGTAACATACCTTATCAAGGTTGTCAACTCCCTCTTCGTTCCTGCTGTAATCCAGGACAGCGTTGGGCTTCTTGTCCTACCAGGTACTCCCTCTTCGTTCCTGTTGTAATCCAGGACAGCGTTGGGCGTCTTGTCCAACCAGGTACTCCTTCTTCGTTCCTGTTGTAATCCAGGACAGCGTTGGGCGTCTTGTCCAACCAGGTACTCCCTCTTCGTTCCTGTTGTAATCCAGGACAGCGTTGGGCTTCTTGTCCTACCAGGTACTCCCTCTTCGTTCCTGTTGTAATCCAGGACAGCGTTGGGCTTCATGTCCTACCTGGTACTCCCTCTTCGTTCTTGTTGTAATCCAGGACAGCGTTGGGCTTCATGTCCTACCTGGTACTCCCTCGTCATTCCTGCTGTAATCCAGGACAGCGTTGGGCTTCATGTCCTACCTGGTACCCCCTCTTCGTTCCTGTTGTAATCCAGGACAGCGTTGGGCTTCATGTCCTACCTGGTACTCCCTCTTCGTTCCTGCTGTAATCCAGGACAGCGTTGGGCTTCATGTCCTACCTGGTACTCCCTCTTTGTTCCTGCTGTAATCCAGGACAGCGTTGGGCTTCATGTCCTACCTGGTACTCACAGCGGCATCCCGGTGCAGAGTTGTCATCAGGAGCACATTCTTATTTTTCTTCGGGAAGTAGGACACAAGAGTGTGTGTATCAGTGAAGGCAAATTTAGAGTAAATAACGACCCCTGTCCTTGGTAGTGAGTAAGGCAGGAGGAAACTCAGGATTGTTCCAACCGGACCATCCCCACCGTGGTCATTTTTTGGGGGAGCAGCTCCTGACCAAGAGCGTATGTGGTGAAGAAATTGTTGCGTGTTCTGTTGTGTCCCTGGAGACCTGCAGTCATTTCCAGGACCACCCACTTACCCTGGTTCCTTTCCGGAACATCGTCAGTAGGTTCCCCTGGTTCCTTTCCGGAACATCGTCAGTAGGTTCCCCTGGTTCCTTTCAGGAACACCATCAGTACGTTTCCCGGGTGTAAACCTGCATGTTCCAGGCATAACTTGTCCTGGCATCACATCCTGCCCATATCTTTATTCCATATTTAGACGGTTTGCTTGGCATGTCCTGTTTGAATGGGCAGCCACCAGACGCTTATCCACTGTGATGTCTGGACTTGGGTTATAGATGAGTGGCAGGCGCTCCACCCACTTGTGCCAAACCTCTCTGATCGCTGCCAGCTTGTCTTGTTGACGACGGCCTGGTCTTGTTTCACGGTTGTCGAAGCGAATCACCCGTTTAGAACACGTGAAATGTCTGGAGTGACATTGGCACGAAAAATTGCCCGACCAGACTCTGTATCCCATAAACTGGTGGTAGATTTCTTTCTGGATCTGTACACACCAGCCAAAATCAAGAGACCCACGTATGCTTGGACGTCTGTCTGGTCTACCTCCTTCCAGTTGTTTTTGTAAACGCGTCTCCCCTCCAAGTTGGTCATGTTTATCACTAATGTTTCGATTGACTCTGTCAGGAACAGTTCGAAGCAGGATTATATGTCATCAACCCGGGATATGGCGTATCTCGTTGGCCCTGGGGTCATCCTGATAATATTTTCAGCCTACAGCCGATCTCTCCTCTCATGTGGGGATGAAGACCAAGACAAATTCCCATTCTTTGACCGGAATGTACCAACAACCTCAGCAGGGCCCTCTTCCTCATCACTGGAATGTACCAACAACCTCAGCAGGACCCTCTTCCTCATCACTGGAATGTACCAACAACCTCAGCAGGACCCTCTTCCTCATCACTGGAATGTACCAACAATCTCAGCAGGGCCCTCTTCCTCATCACTGGAATGTACCAACAACCTCAGCAGGGCCCTCTTCCTCATCAATGGAATGTACCAACAACCTCAGCAGGACCCTCTTCCTCATCACTGGAATGTACCAACAACCTCAGCAGGGCGCTCTTCCTCATCACTGGAATGTTCCACATCGGTTGTCTCTTGGTATGGATCATATTCTGTGTTGTCTTCAACTTCTGACACTTCCTCCACTAATGCATCTTCACTGTTTCCTGGCGTCTTTCCCTTCCTCACCAGTGTCATGATCAAAGATATGATCAAGAGCCTCACATACAGTATATCATTTGGTCATTGTGCTGCCACAGAATGAATTGTGAGCAAGGCCTCAAAAAAGCTTTATATACCAGAGCTGTGAGAAAAGATCTACATGTATATATTATTGAAACAACGTTGCGATTATTTCTGAGAATGCCAACAGGTGTGGTTCCCCTGGGGGAAAGATTATACTGGGGAAAGGTTCCCCTGGGGGAAAGATTATACTGGGGAAAGGTTCCCCTGGGGGAAAGATTATACTGGGGAAAGGTTCCCGTGGGGGAAATATTCTACTGGGGAAAGGTTCCCGTGGGGGAAATATTCTACTGGGGAAAGGTTCCCGTGGGGCTTGCCATGGAAGCCAAGAAAGGGAGTGAGGTGTGTGTGTTTGTGTGTGTGTGTGTGCTCAAACACACATGCATGTGGGGGGTCTGGGAGAGGAAGTGTGTCCATCTGATGAATGGTCATGTGGCTGATCTCAGTTTTATACACTAATTGTAGTCTCACCCATTCATTTCTAATGACCGGTCATTTTTGACCAGGAACACCACAGGTGTACAAAAGTTAAATAAAACACCCAAAACGTAATGAAAATCATCAAC
>NC_092088.1:11971185-12056185 GCF_045679555.1 Salvelinus alpinus | reverse complement strand
TTTGTCACCACAGTCACTCTCTATTCCCCGTGAGGAAACGGTCCTTTTTCTTCTAATCATTACCGCTTCAACATTTAATTTCTCCGCTGGCATGTTGAAGCTGTCAATCAAACCTGTGGAAGGTGCTCTCAAGCTGCACTGAGAGACAGAGAGAGTAGAATAAGTTTTAGTCCAGCTCAAAAGGAACCTTTTTTTTCAGATCTCGGATTCATTCACCTTTTGATTGAGACTATATACTATGGTAAATTAAACTATGAAGACAGTGGTGTTACGGCAAAGGATTTTTCTTAGCCAAACTCAAGATCCAGGATTTTATATTTATCTCAATTGAAATGCACAGGATCACCAGGTTCATTGAAGGATCTGTGTGGACTTTTTTGGCTCTAGACATACCTGCAGTATATGTGAAGTTGGGGGACCAGAGTGTGCTAGGTGATGGTTCAACAGGCTAACGAAGCTAGATGCTAAATCTTTCTGTTCAGGCATCCAGTCAGCTAACAATCCAGCAGATAACAATCAAGGTAAGCTTCTACCTCAAAGACATTTCAATTGGACCCCCCTGACACACGCGTGCAGGTACGCACGCACAAACACACACACACCTGGCACTCCAACCGGCTGCCGGGCTCTGTCAGAGCAGATAAAAGCCTCCTTTATACCTGGTACTGACATGTGTATTTCCTCCTGATTGTGTGCACATCCTGATTGTGTCCACATCCTGATTGTGTCCACATCCTGATTGTGTGCACATCCTGATTGTGTCCACATCCTGATTGTGTCCACATCCTGATTGTGTCCACATCCTGATTGTGTCCACATCCTGATTGTGTCCACATCCTGATTATGTCCACATCCTGATTGTGTGCACATCCTGATTGTGACCACATCCTGATTGTGTCCACATCCTGATTGTGTCCACATCCTGATTGTGACCACATCCTGATTGTGACCACATCCTGATTGTGACCACATCCTGATTGTGTCCACATCCTGATTGTGTCCACATCCTGATTGTGTCCACATCCTGATTGTGACCACATCCTGATTGTGACCACATCCTGATTGTGTGCCCATTAGTAGACCTTGTGATCTGGTTAAGACAGACCTGGCCAGTAAAACATTTTATATCCTCATTATCTTGCCTACTAAAATCACTGACAGGTGGCACCATTGACTTATGACATGAATATGTGTCTTAAAATAAATAAATAATTTTGTAAATAATATCCGTCAAATCATTTCCGTACAGGTAGGGACCAGGAAATCTAATTCCTAAATGGTATTATACTGATCTTACACTTTTAGAAATAAAAGGTTCTATCTTTAACCTAAAAGGGTTCTTCAGCTGTTCCCATAGGATAATCCTTTGAAGAACCCTTTTTGGTTCCAGATAGAACCCCTTTGAGTTTGATGTAGAACCCTTTCCACAGAGGGTTCTATATGGAACCCAAAAGGGTTCTATCTGGAACCCAAAAGAGTTCTCCTACGGGGACAGCCAAAGAACCGTTTTGGAACCCTTTTTTCTAAGAGCGTAGTCAGTGTTAAACCACAGTACAGTTAGCCACTATTGCAGCTAAGGTCACTGACATTTGTATTCCAGTCCGTCAATGCAGTTAAGTGTTGCATAAAATGCGTTATTCTTATAAGAGTTGAACGTTCATCTTGGCATTATTGTACTGGTGTATATTGTGTCTAAGGTCTGTCTTTGAGACGATCCCCTATCGGCCAAACTAACCGTACTGGAACATAATTGCGGTTCCCAATTGCTGAATAGAATTGCAGTGCATTTGACCTTAAGTATGAATAAATATGTTTTTATGCTCCCTAAGATTAGCTTTGTTTATTTTTTCCTGGGGTTCATCCCTGTTCTACCATTCCAGAAGCATAATCAGCATTTGATTTCATGTAGATTGTTCACGGAGATTGTTCTAGATTAACGGGCCAGTTTCCCACAACCAGTTAAAGTCTACTCCTGGACTGAAAAGGCAATATAACATCTCCATTGAAAGTGCTTTATATTCCAGGAATTGGCTTAATCTGGGTCTGGGAAACCTGCCAATAATGTTTGGACATTATAGCCCAGAAATATCAAATTATGTTGATTACATCACATTTCCAGATCTTCATTAGTGAGACCAGAAAGTGTACTGCTAGCTATATTTGATGAAGGTCTGGGAGACTTCACTGTTAATCCTAATTGGTTCAGTCTAGCAACACTTTCACCACTACTACTCTCTCTCTGTTTCTCTCTCTCTTCCACTCCTTTCTCCAGCGATGAATGTGGTATCCATGGAGCCAATGGTGGCCTTAGTGGAGCGAGCGTTAATGAAAATATAAATGTATTTCCCATTGCTCCCTCTCCTTTTGCTCCCTCTCCCATTGCTCCCTCTCCTTCGCCCCTAATGAACATGGCATCCATCTGTTGTTGTTGCAGACATGCTAATAATACTTTCCTTGTTTATTTATCTCTCCTCTCCTACTCCCCCATTCAACCCATTCATACAAAGCAGTATGCCTTGCCCTTAACTGCACAAACAGAACTTACAGTACATCACAATAGTCTTTCATGGTTGAGGTGTTGAGGAGGAATTGACTACTTCTCTTCTTGTCTTTTTAAGAAACATTTGTGTGAGGAAAATGCCTAACCACTTGTATAATCTATTTGCATACACTTCAAACAGAATGATCCACAAGACACGACACTACGGGTTTCTTCCCTGTACCCAGCCTAAAAACAGATCTAATGCGTCGCTCAGTTATGTATAGAACCATGTAATCATGGAATGCTCTGCCACCAAGGTAACTGAGGCAAAAAAACAATTTAGCTTTAAAATACTAATAAATAAAAAACATATTGTATCACAGCACTTCTCCTGTTTCTAAAGATCAAATGTAACTGTACTTTATATATGAATATACAGTGGGGAGAACAAGTATTTGATACACTGCCGATTTTGCAGGTTTTCCTACTTACAAAGCATGTAGAGGTCTGTAATTTTTATCATAGGTACACTTCAACTATGAGAGACGGAATCTAAAACAAAAATCCAGAAAATCACATTGTATGATTTTTAAGTAATTAATTTGCATTTTATTGCATGACATAAGTATTTGATACATCAGAAAAGCAGAACTTAATATTTGGTACAGAAACCTTTGTTTGCAATTACAGAGATCATACGTTTCCTGTAGTTCTTGACTAGGTTTGCACACACTGCAGCAGGGATTTTGGCCCACTCCTCCCTACAGATCTTCTCCAGATCCTTCAGGTTTCGGGGCTGTCGCTGGGCAATACGGACTTTCAGCTCCCTCCAAAGATTTTCTATTGGGTTCAGGTCTGGAGACTGGCTAGGCCACTCCAGGACCTTGAGATGCTTCTTACGGAGCCACTCCTTAGTTGCCATGGCTGTGTGCTTCGTGTCGTTGTCATGCTGGAAGACCCAGCCACGACCCATCTTCAATGCTCTTACTGAGGGAAGGAGGTTGTTGGCCAAGATCTCGCGATACATGGCCCCATCCATCCTCCCCTCAATACGGTGCAGTCGTCCTGTCCCCTTTGCAGAAAAGCATCCCCAAAGAATGATGTTTCCACCTCCATGCTTCACGGTTGGGATGGTGTTCTTGGGGTTGTACTCATACTTCTTCTTCCTCCAAACACGGCGAGTGGAGTTAGACCAAAAAGCTCTATTTTTGTCTCATCAGACCACATGACCTTCTCCCATTCCTCCTCTGGATCATCCAGATGGTCATTGGCAAACTTCAGACAGGCCTGGACATGCACTGGCTTAAGCAGGGGGACCTTGCGTGCGCTGCAGGATTTTAATCCATGACGGCGTAGTGTGTTACTAATGGTTTTCTTTGAGACTGTGGTCCCAGCTCTCTTCAGGTCATTGACCAGGTCCTGCCGTGTAGTTCTGGGCTGATCCCTCACCTTCCTCATGATCATTGATGCCCCACGAGGTGAAATCTTGCATGGAGCCCCAGACCGAGGGTGATTGACCGTCATCTTGAACTTCTTCCATTTTCTAATAATTGCGCCAACAGTTGTTTCCTTCTCACCAAGCTGCTTGCCTATTGTCCTGTAGCCCATCCCAGCCTTGTGCAGGTCTACAATTTTATCCCTGATGTCCTTACACAGCTCTCTGGTCTTGGCCATTGTGGAGAGGTTGGAATCTGTTTGATTGTGTGTGGACAGGTGTCTTTTATACAGGTAACGAGTTCAAACAGGTGCAGTTAATACAGGTAATGAGTGGAGAACAGGAGGGCTTCTTAAAGAAAAACTAACAGGTCTGTGAGAGCCGGAATTCTTACTGGTTGGTAGGTGATCAAATACTTATGTCATGCAATAAAATGCAAATTAATTATTTAAAAATCATACAATGTGATTTTCTGGATTTTTGTTTTAGATTCCGTCTCTCACAGTTGAAGTGTACCTATGATAAAAATTACAGACCTCTACATGCTTTGTAAGTAGGAAAACCTGCAAAATCGGCAGTGTATCAAATACTTGTTCTCCCCACTGTATATGAATAGTGTGTAAATAGTATTTGTATTGTCTCTTGGTGTCTTTCCAATATTTGTACATTTTATGTGGACCCCAAGAAGAGTAGCTGCTGCATGATGTAAATAAACTAAACCCCTCCCCCTCTATCTCCGTAGCGATGACCACGGTATCCATGGAGCCCCTGCTGGTCCTGATGGAGCTGATCCCCAACGCCACCGACCCGCCTTTAGACTCCACCCCTTCCTCTCCCGAAGACACCGCCGCCACCTTCACAATAGGCTGTATTCTCTCCCTCATGTGTCTGGTCGGCGTCTCCGGAAACATCTACACCCTCGTGGTCATGTGTCAATCCATGCGTTTCGCGGCGTCCATGTATATTTACATCATCAACTTAGCCCTGGCTGACCTCCTCTATCTGTTGACCATTCCGTTCGTGGTCTGCACGTACTTCCTGAAAGGTTGGTATTTTGGCGATGCTGGGTGCAGGATTTTAATCAGCATGGATTTTCTGACGATGCACGCCAGCATTTTCACGCTGACCATCATGAGCACGGAGAGATACTTTGCCGTGCTGAAACCGCTGGACACAGTCAAGCGGTCCAAGAGCTACCGCAAAGCCATTGCGGTGCTTGTATGGGTGGCTTCCCTGGTCCTGACTTTACCCATGATTCTCAGTATTCAGATGATGAAGGTGGGGAGCAAGGCCATGTGCCAGCCGACTATCTCACCGCTGTCCTATAAGGTGTACATCACCTTCCTGTTCTGTACCAGCATTGTGGCTCCGGGGATGATCATTGGCTTTCTCTACATCGGGCTGGCTCGTACCTACTGGATCTCACAGACAGAAACCTTCAAACAGACCAAGAAACTACCCAACCAAAAGGTCAGTCAATTAAACTAAGTATCTTTATGTCAATCAAACTAAATATCTCCCTCGGTCTTACCATTATTTAGATATGTCAAAGGAATATCCTTTGGTAAAACAAATACATGTGATTGCTGTATTCATGTAAATCCCTGTCCTGTAGGTATTCTAGCTGATCTATATCTAACTCCATCTTGTGTTTCTCTATCCTCTAGGTCCTCTATCTGATATTCACCATTGTACTGCTGTTCTGGGCCTGTTTCCTGCCCTTCTGGATCTGGCAGCTCCTGGGTCAGTTCCAGCCCTCCATCCATCTCTCCACCAAGTCCAAGCGCAACATCAACTACTTGACCACCTGCCTCACCTACTCCAACAGCTGCATCAACCCTTTCCTCTACACGCTGCTCACCAAGAACTACAAGGAGTACCTGCGGAAGCGCCAGCGCACCTGGACCGCGGGTAGCTACTTCAACCGATGGAACCGGTTCCAGCGATCACCCAGGAGGTCGCTGTCCTCCAGCAGCCAGCAGTGCACGGAGAGCTTCGTGCTCACGCACACGCCGTCTCTGCGCACCACGCACAACAGCAGCCTGTGAGGTATAGGAGAAGATGTTTCTGGTCTTGGTCTTATCGTGACATTATCTCCACATGTCTGCTACCCATTTACGGTGACGTACAGATGATCGGATCTTAACTTAATCACCGAGAATTTTGCTGATGCACCAGGAAATTAAAATTAGCCTCGTGATTGGCTGAATATGAGCAGTTCTCTTTCTCTCCACGCGGGGCAGTTGAGTCATTGGGATCAGGGCTTGCTATCAAAATTACGTTATCTCTCACTCGCTCAAACTCTAGGCTTAGGTCTCATTGCTTCAACATTAAAATGTAAAAAAGGTATCTGAAATGCAGCCATACACATCAACAACTGTTGTTTTATACAGCTTTATAACACAAGATAGATATTGCTCTCCATTAGGCTACGACATACAAGTGTATCCGAAAGTTACAAATGAACTCAGCCGTGGCCTGGTCTAGAGGTTAAGGTTGCTGCCTTCAGTATACAGGTTTTCCATGTCGATTCTGGCCCATTCCCTTCTGGTAGAAATAACTCGATCCCCCAAATAACTTGATGTAGTTACATATTTCGAATATGGACAGTCTAGGGTTATTTTCAACAACAACAAAATTGTCACGTGCGGCGAATACAAAAGGTTTAGACATTACCGTGAAATTATTACCTGTGACCCCTTTCCGAATGATGCAGAGTTAAAAAGTAAGAATAAAAGTGTTTTGCAAATGAGCTCTAAAAAAAATATATAATATCACAAAAAAATAACAATAATGAGTACCGGTACCGAGTCAATGTGCAGAGGATTGAGGTAGTTGAAGTAATATGTACATGTAGGTAGGGGGAAAAATGACTCGGCAATCAGGATAGATAATAAACAGAATAGCAGCAGCGTCTTTGAAGAGTGTGAAAGAGTGTCTACGAGTAAATGTGGGTGGCATCAATATTCATGTGTGTGAGCCAACAGTTGAAGTCGGAAGTTTACACCTGAGCCAAATAAATAAACACTCAGTTTTTCACAACTCCTGACATTTAATCCTAGTAAAAATTCCCTGTCTTAGGTCAGTTAGGATCAACACTATATTTAAGAATGTGAAATAATAATAATAACAGAGAGAATGATTTATTTCAACTTTTATATCTTTCATCACATTCTCAGTGGGTCAGAAGTTTACATACACTCAATTCATATTTGGTAGCATTGCCTTTAAATTGTTTAACTTGGGTCAAACGTTTTGGGTAGCCGTACACAAGCTTCCCACAATAAGTTGGGTGAATTTTGGCCCATTCCTCCTGACAGAGCTGGTGTAACTGAGTCAGGTTTGTAGGCCTCCTTGCTTGCACACGCTTTTTCAGCTCTACATTTGCTATAGAATTGAGGTCAGGGCTTTGTGATGGCCACTCCAATACCTTGACTTTGTTGTCCTTAAGCCATTTTGCCACAACTTTGGAAGTATGCTTGGGGTCATTGTCCATTTTGAAGACCCATTTGCGACCAAGCTTTAACTTCCTGACTGATGTCTTGAGATGTTGCTTCAATATATCAACATCATTTTCCTCCCTCATGATTCCATCTATTATGTGAAGTTTTTTTATGGTGGTTTTGGAGCAGTGGCTTCTTCCTTGCTTAGCGGCCTTTCTGGTTATGTCGATATAGGACTCGTTTTACTGTGGAAAAAATAGACTTTTGTACCTGTTTCCTCCAGCATCTTCACAAGGTCCTTGGATGTTGTTCTGGGATTGATTTACACTTTTTGCACCAAAGTACGTTCATCTCTAGGAGACAGAACGCGTCTCCTTCCTGAGCGGTATGACGGTTGCGTGGTCCCATGGTGTTTATACTTGCATACTATTGTTTGTACAGATGAACGTGATACCTTCAGGTGTTTGGAAATTGCTCCCAAGGATGAACCAGACTCGTGGAGGTCTACAATTATTTTCTGAGGTCTTGGCTGATTTCTTTAAATTTCCCATGATGTCAAGCAAAAGGGCACTGAGTTTGAAGGTAGACCTTGAAATACATCCACAGGTGCACGTCCAATTGACTCAAATGATGTCATTTAGCCTATCAGAAGCTTCTAGAGCCATGAGCCATTTTCTGGAATTTTCCAAGCTGTTTAAAGGCACAGTCAACTTAGTGTATGTAAACTTTTGACCCACTGGAATTGTTATACAGTGAATTATAAGTGAAATAATCTGTCTGTAAACAATTGTTGGAAAAATGACTTTGTGTCAAGCACAAAGTAGATGTCCTAACTGACTCGCCAAAACTATAGTTTGTTAAGAAGAAATTTGTGGAATGGTTGAAAAAATATTTTTAATGACTCCAACCGGAGTCAATGTTCTAAACGTCCTACTTCAACTGTATGTAGAGTGTGAATGTGTGTGTTGGAGTGTCAGTGTAGTATGTGTGACTATGTGGGTAGAGGCCAGTGAGTGTGCATAGAGCCAGTGAGTGTGCATAGAGCCAGTGAGTGTGCATAGAGCCAGTGAGTGTGCATAGAGCCAGTGAGTGTGCATAGAGCCAGTGAGTGTGCATAGAGCCAGTGAGTGTGCATAGAGCCAGTGAGTGTGCATAGAGCCAGTAAGTGTGCATAGAGCCAGTGAGTGTGCATAGAGCCAGTGAGTGTGCATAGAGCCAGTGAGTGTGCATAGAGCCAGTGAGTGTGCATAGAGCCAGTAAGTGTGCATAGAGCCAGTGAGTGTGCATAGAGCCAGTGCAAGAATGTCAGTGCAAAAACAGCAAAGGAGGTCAATAGCAGTCTTCTGGCTTGGGGTTAGAAGCCGTTCTGGAGCCTTTTGGTCCCAGACTTGGCTCTCCGGTACCGATTGCTTGTGGGAACAGAGTATGACTTGTTGGTGATATACTGGACTGTACGCACTACCCTGTGTATTGCCTTGCGGTCGTATGCCAAGCAGTTGCCATACCAAATGGTGATGCAGCCAGTCAAGATGCTCTCAGTGGTGCAGCTGTATTCCTTTTTGAGTATTTGAAGGCCCATGCCAGATCTTTTCAGCTTCCTGAGGGGGAAGAGGCATCGTCATGCCCTCTTCACAACTGTGTTGGTGTGTTTGGACCATGATAGGTCCTTAGTGATGTGGACACAGAGGAACTTAAAGCTCTTGACACGCTCCAATACAGCCCCGTCATTGTGAATGGGGGCGTGCTCGGCCCTCCATTTCCTATAGTCCGCGGTCAGCTCCTTTGTCTTGCTGATGTTGAGGGAGAGGTTGTTGTACTGGCACCACACTGCCAGGTCTCTGACCTCCTCCCTATAGGCTGTCTCATCGTTGTCGGTGATAAGGCCTACCACCGTTGTGTCGTCGGCAAACTTAATGATGGTGCTGGGGTAGTGGGTGAACAGGGTGTACAGGAGGAACATCCTGGCGGATGTGTTGTTGCCTACCCTCACCACCTGGGGACGGACCGTCAAGAAGTCCAGGTTCCTGTTGCAGAGGGAGGTGTTCAGTCCCAGGGTCCTTAGTTTAGTGATAAGCTTGGAGGGCACCATGGTGTTGAACTCTGAGCGGTAGTCAATGCACATAATTAAGCTTTAAAATTGCAGATAAATCTGCATCATATCCAATCGCCCATATATATATATATATATATATATATATATATATATATATATATATATGTATATGTTTTGTAAATATATACAATATATAAAATATACATTTATTTTCCCCTAACCTTACCACCCCTCCCTGATTGGAGTAAACTAATGGACAACAACACTTAGACTTCTACTTCCTGCTTATACATTTACATTTACATTTAAGTCATTTAGCAGACGCTCTTATCCAGAGCGACTTACAAATTGGAACTTATACATACTATAGTATGTATAAGCTTAGCTTATACAGTGGGGAGAACAAGTATTTGATACACTGCTGATTTTGCAGGTTTTCCTACTTACAAAGCATGTAGAGGTCTGTAATTTTTATCAAAGGTACACTTCAACTGTGAGAGACGGAATCTAAAACAAAAATCCAGAAAATCACATTGTATGATTAAGTAATTCATTTGCATTTTATTGCATGACATAAGTATTTGATACATCAGAAAAGCAGAACTTAATATTTGGTACAGAAACCTTTGTTTGCAATTACAGAGATCATACGTTTCCTGTAGTTCTTGACTAGGTTTGCACACACTGCAGCAGGGATTTTGGCCCACTCCTCCCTACAGATCTTCTCCAGATCCTTCAGGTTTCGGGGCTGTCGCTGGGCAATACGGACTTTCAGCTCCCTCCAAAGATTTTCTATTGGGTTCAGGTCTGGAGACTGGCTAGGCCACTCCAGGACCTTGAGATGCTTCTTACGGAGCCACTCCTTAGTTGCCATGGCTGTGTGCTTCGTGTCGTTGTCATGCTGGAAGACCCAGCCACGACCCATCTTCAATGCTCTTACTGAGGGAAGGAGGTTGTTGGCCAAGATCTCGCGATACATGGCCCCATCCATCCTCCCCTCAATACGGTGCAGTCGTCCTGTCCCCTTTGCAGAAAAGCATCCCCAAAGAATGATGTTTCCACCTCCATGCTTCACGGTTGGGATGGTGTTCTTGGGGTTGTACTCATACTTCTTCTTCCTCCAAACACGGCGAGTGGAGTTAGACCAAAAAGCTCTATTTTTGTCTCATCAGACCACATGACCTTCTCCCATTCCTCCTCTGGATCATCCAGATGGTCATTGGCAAACTTCAGACAGGCCTGGACATGCACTGGCTTAAGCAGGGGGACCTTGCGTGCGCTGCAGGATTTTAATCCATGACGGCGTAGTGTGTTACTAATGGTTTTCTTTGAGACTGTGGTCCCAGCTCTCTTCAGGTCATTGACCAGGTCCTGCCGTGTAGTTCTGGGCTGATCCCTCACCTTCCTCATGATCATTGATGCCCCACGAGGTGAAATCTTGCATGGAGCCCCAGACCGAGGGTGATTGACCGTCATCTTGAACTTCTTCCATTTTCTAATAATTGCGCCAACAGTTGTTTCCTTCTCACCAAGCTGCTTGCCTATTGTCCTGTAGCCCATCCCAGCCTTGTGCAGGTCTACAATTTTATCCCTGATGTCCTTACACAGCTCTCTGGTCTTGGCCATTGTGGAGAGGTTGGAATCTGTTTGATTGTGTGTGGACAGGTGTCTTTTATACAGGTAACGAGTTCAAACAGGTGCAGTTAATACAGGTAATGAGTGGAGAACAGGAGGGCTTCTTAAAGAAAAACTAACAGGTCTGTGAGAGCCGGAATTCTTACTGGTTGGTAGGTGATCAAATACTTATGTCATGCAATAAAATGCAAATTAATTATTTAAAAATCATACAATGTGATTTTCTGGATTTTTGTTTTAGATTCCGTCTCTCACAGTTGAAGTGTACCTATGATAAAAATTACAGACCTCTACATGCTTTGTAAGTAGGAAAACCTGCAAAATCGGCAGTGTATCAAATACTTGTTCTCCCCACTGTACATACTATATACATTTTACGGACACAGTATATTTTACAATAGTTATCTTTTGTTTGTTTTTAGTCCCATCCTTCAGCTACTCTCAACCCCTCCCATCTATATCTGAACACCATCCAGTTCTGATTTCTATTTGCCATATATTTTTCAACTTTGCTATTTCACAAAGTTTTGAACCTGAATACATTTTACGGACGCAGTATACTTTAAATTAGTTATCTTGTTATTTTTAGTGTCACCCTTCAGCTCCACTCTATCCCTCCACTCTATCTTCGAAAACCATCCCGTTTTGATTTCTATTTGCCATATATTTTTCAACTGTGCTGTGATGTTTCAAAAACGTTCTGAACCTTTCTATTCTCATAGTTTCCACAGATAGTAAATCAAAGATAAATATTTTTGCTAAGAGTGTTATTATATGATTGATCAATTGACTATGACTTTTTAAATCACACAGCAGTGCTAATTGCAGAGTTAGATCTATGTACATTTTTCAATTCTTCAGCCATTCCTGTAACCAAAAACAAGCTACTTATGGACAATACCAAAACAAATGATCTAATGATTCTGTCTCTTTGCAGCAGAATATGCAGAGCTGGGATGGTTGAATCCCTCATATATATATATAAATATATATAAAACATCCTATTGGTTGCAAGAATTTTGTATAGTAATTTAAATTATGTATCAGTTCATAAACCATGTGCCATGGAATCGGTACTTCGGAAATATTTTCCCAAATATTTAGCAATCTATATGGCACAACTGTACATTGTTTGGTCCTTAAATGAAGCTGGCTTTGTTATTTATCACAATTTTATTTAACCAATTTTGGTCTTCAATGCATGGCAGAGAGACAAGTTCTTTACTTTCTCCCCCTTCCACTTGCCTCTTCCATTTTTGCGGTAATGCTGCAATTAGTTGGTTGTAATTTTGAGTAGAGCAGACATTTCCATATATTTTTGTTAGTGTGACTTTTCTGCATGTGTGACATAACTCCACCAGTCCTATTTATGACACAATTTACAAAGAGTTTTCTGCTTTAATTTTTTTTATAATTTTTGTTTTTGTTTTGTATTGAGTTCAACCATAATATTTGTTGTAATATTTATTGTAATATTTATTCTCTTTTCTGGTGGATTAAACTGAAATTGCAACCAACTTTCTATGGCTTGTTTTTAAAAAAGCAATATTTTGGAGATGCTTTCATGTTTAAATAACTGAAAGTGAGAGGTTGTAATCTGAATAAAGGGAAAAAGGTAATTCTTGAACATAGGGTGAGACATTCTTACTAATCTGCTAGAGAACCAGTTTGAATTTATTAAGTATAACTTTTGTATGACTGAATCCTTTAGTAATGCTTTAATATTTAATCATTTCTTCCCTCTGAATTCATATAAATAGGCCCATTTAATTTTGTCTAACTTGCCGTTCCAAATGAAATAGAATATTTTTTGCTCATATAATTAAAAAAAAACAAGTCGCTAGGTATAGGCAAGGCCATAAGCAAATAAGTAAACTGGGATATGACTAAAGAGTTAATCAGGGTGATTTTTTCACAAATAGACAGGTATTTTCCTTCTATGGTTCCAAGAACTTATACATTTTTGCTAACTTTCTATTAAAATGTAGTGAGATCATTGTTTTTTTCGGGATATGAATACCGAGTATTTTCCACATCCCTGTCAGACCATTGTATTGGTAAACTACACAGTAATGTAAAAGTTCTATTTTTTTGTGATGCAAAACATAATATAGTATACTTATCATCATTTGGTTGTAATACAGAGAGGTTAGAAAAAGTATCTAGATCCTCTATGAGGCTGTGGAGGGATACAAATTGTGGATTTAAAATAAAACATGAATCAGCGTACAATAACACCTTTATTTTTAAGCCCTGGATGTCTAGCTCCTTGATATTATTGTCGTATCTGATTTTAATAGGTTACATTTCGATGGCCATAATAAATAGATATGCCATAAGTGGACAACCTTGTTTTACTCCTTTTGACAGTTTAATACTTTCTGAGAAGTAGCCATTATTTACTAGTTTACACCCAGGGTTACTATACTTAACTTTAACCCATTGTATAAGAGATTCTGCAAAATGCAAATATTACAGGCATTTATATATAAATTCCAGTCGTACTTTATCAAAAGTGTTTTCAAAATTAGCTGTCAATACCAGGACTGGTTTCTCAGATTTTTCATAGTGTTCTATTGTTTGCAGTTTTTTTCTTATATTGTCTCCAATGTATCATCCATGTAAAAAAAAACTGTCTGAATAGGATGAATAATATCTAACAATACCTTTTAATTCTATGCCTATGCATTTTCCTCTAATTATTGCAGTACTGAAGTGTAAGGGACCTCCAATTTTTTCAATGGACTGGATAATTATATTTAACACTTGGTTCCTGTTTCAGCAATAACGAAATTAGACCTTGTTGAGTATCTGATAATCAATTTTTTTTTTATATATAGGAGTGGTTAAAACATGCTAATAACGTTCCTCTGGGTACATCAAAAAAGGTTTGATATACCTCTACTGGTATGCCATCCAGCCCTGGAGTTTTCCTGGACTTATAAAGGCTTTAATTGCATCAAGAAGTTCCCCCTCTGTAATTTGACCTTCACATAGAAGAAAAAAATCCTTACTATTAACTTCTGTTAGTGGAACATATTCTTAAAGTACTTTGCTTCCTTTTTCAAAAGATTGCCTATTGAATCATTGGTGAGTCCGTCATATGTAACACATTTCCGTAAAAAAATGTTTTTTTAATTTATATGTTGAAGATAAAAAAAATTGTAAGGTGCATTTTTCAACCATATTCCACCCAGTTCACTTTATTTTTTTTATGTGTTTACTACAATTGATCTTTCTTGAATAAGTTCTTCCATTTCTTTTTTTCCCTTCTAACGTATTCTGTGCCTCTATGGTACAGTTTGTATTGCTATCTATCTGTACTGTTCGTCCCTCTATTTATTGTATTAATATGAATTATTTTGACCTAAATTGCTTTTGTTTTAAAGACGAGTATAAAATTGCATGGCATCTAAAGGCACATTTAAAAGTGTTCTATACAATAAGGGGATCTTCGGTAGCTATGTTAAGTCATAAAACGTCAGTTATAAATTCTTCTGTCCTAGTTAAAAACAAGTTGTAGTTAAAAAGGCTTTGATAAAATGTCCAATATCCTTGCCCACGTGGAAATTCTGTAAGAGTAATGTATTGGCCAACTATTTAACGGTCTAACCGCATTCTGTCTCCTATCAACACTTTTTAAAAACTTTTGGTGCCAGCGAGAATGACATAAGAAAGTAGTCAAGCTTGATTTAGCCTCCGCCATGTATATCTCACTAGGTCAAGATATTTAAGCCTCCATATATCCACTAGTTCCAATATATCCATGATATTCATACTTTCCTGTCGTGACTTGACTTTAACATTAATCTGAAGACTGCATTTATCTA
The DNA here is from genome assembly GCF_045679555.1 of Salvelinus alpinus. Classification (NCBI taxonomy): domain Eukaryota; kingdom Metazoa; phylum Chordata; class Actinopteri; order Salmoniformes; family Salmonidae; genus Salvelinus; species Salvelinus alpinus. The sequence continues at coordinate 12,041,307 of NC_092088.1, read as the reverse complement.
ATTACCTTAAATATGTTTAATTGTTACCCGATTAAAATAATCATGTAACAATTAACTCATTAGGATCTGGGGCACCACGAGAGCAACAATATGGCTGATTGTTACAAAAGACATGGAGAGGCCGAGAGAGAGAGAGAGGGACAGAGACACTTAACGTTGGTACATTTAGAAACTACTCTCATTTATAGTACTCCTATATTTTGCATACAAACTGCCGCATGCTTGGAGTAAGAAATCATGAATGTACTTAAATGCCTTGGTTCACGGTGTGTCTCTCTTGGAACCGGGCCGCCTTAGAAAGGAGCTTGGGCCTTTTTTGGCCTATTTAAAAAATCATGCATATCTTAATTTATTTCCACAATTAAATAATAATATCTTAATTTATTTCCACAATTAAATAATAATATGTATAATAGTGTAAGCAGTTCATACGAAGGATTGTGATCTATGACCAGGATTGGCATTACAAAAATTACATTTTTGGCAAGCAAATATTATTTTGGCTAACAATTATTGTGATTCATCTTGTATTGTCCCTAAAATCGTTACCCCATAGCAACAGATGTGGGATACCCACACACACATGCACACTCCCCACCCTTTCCCCACAAACAATCACGAACTCAGATGTTCAACAGCTGTTCCATCCCCGAGCCCAACTCAAGTGATGACTTGATGTGCAAATATGTGTACTGTTGTAGCTGTTTGAGAGGGCATGAAAAATTGAGCAAGCCAGGGGAGATTTGATTAACCAATGTCAAGTACAAGCTGATGGTGCTCAGATATACACACACAGATACTGGTCCCCCATTGTGACCATTTTACCAAGCATCTCTGAGCAGTCAGACCTTTTGAATATTTTGTGCCACCAGGGTCACAATAATTTGCCCCTTCTCTGATTGCCCGAGTGTGACCCCCTCCCCATCGGTTACTGCAGCTAGTTTTGCCAGCACTGCCACTACCTGGTTGAGGGCAACCCACCTACATTCCCAACTGTTAGGTACATGGTCCCCAAGGTTCTCATTAGCAGCTTTGAGAGATTACTTGTATATTATGATCACCCATCCGGGAGCTTTGGCTTTGTTGGACGAACCCTGCCAGGCAGGCTCAGACTCTTGATGTGGCAGTGCTACTTTAGTGGGTCTCTGACCGTGTTCATCTTTCTGTCTTGGTTGCGTATAGGTGTTTGTTTAGTCCAGGTGGGAAATGGCCGTGTGGAGTGCAGTAGAGACTGTGTCATCTGTGGTTCTGTGGATTTTCATCAGTGGATTTTACCCCCAATCTTGATAAGAAATCCCCATACCAGACACTTTTAGATAACACAAATAATAAAATAATAACAGTCAGTAGGCTACACCAACATTAGTGTCCATTCATATAAAATGCCACAGTAGATTTGCCGTGGTAAACAAGGAAGTACATTATTGGCTTGGCAGGAGATAACAGTCCTGCCCGACTCGTTTAGAGGTAAGACCTTTTAACAACATCTGATGAAAAATGTATCAACCAGCACTGTTCTGTTCAATCGTGGCTGCTAGCCAGCCAAGTTATTTGTGCAATCTGTTGATGAGTCTGTTTTGCTAGCTAGCTGCATGCAGTGTCTGTTTACTTAGCTAACGTTAGCAAACTTTTTCTTGACAATTTCCCTTCCCTTATTGTGTTGCACCATTGGGGTTGGTGTTACTAGTTAAGTTGTTCTACTCTTACTGTAAACAATTTGAACAAGCCTAAAAATATGCAAAACTATTAACCAAACGATTGCACATTAATAAAGGTAGTTGTGGCTTCAGCAACTTGAACAAGCACTGAAATTTCAGCAGTGAGGTTCGTTTCTCCCCCTTTGTCTCTGCTTGTTCCATGTTAAAGGACAACCCAACCTGACACCCTACAGATGTAAATAACTTGTGAACCTCCCAGCCGCCAGGATAATCATCATATGCCACAATATTATTCAGGAGTGTGCAACATCACAGTCTTAGCTAGAAATAGATTAACCCATGTTATTGTTTACCATGCGGATTTGTCTGGACATTGTAGTTTAATAAGCTCATTGTAAGATACACATGTGATTTCTGTCCCAGGGGGATGCTCCCTGTGCAGGTATTCAATTTAGATCACGTTAGTTGAATTAGTTGAATTAGGTGTTAATGTACCTGTAAACTCATGTGTATGGAAAAAAACATGTGGCTGTCATGACTAAATTTGCCCTCCTGTACTGAACAGGCGTATGAATGTTGGAGGTTCATCTCCTTGAGCTGTCCCTCACTTGGGAATTACTTATTTTGGACAATGGACTGTGTTTTAAGGACTCATGCACAGATGCAGGAAAACCAATACAAGCATTTATTCAAACATTACAAGTGTTGATGTCTCCACATGTTTCTAGTTTTGAGGCTTGGCCAGCTGGTGACGGCAGTTCATCTGTCTAGTCCCCTGCAACGAGACAGAAAGGCATCGTGATATCACAATTCTGTATGCAATTAATTTAAAATATATTCTTGTTTGATGTGCATTTATATAATTATATTGGACATGTTATCTTTCATCACATGCCAGTATTTGTTTTGTATCTAATACATTTAGTTTACACTAGGATGAAGAAGACTTTTCCTTCTAATCTAGTTAGAATGCATCGTATCACCTTTTAATATCAGTTATCTACGAATATTAAACAATGTTGTCTTGAACATCGATGTAATTTAATAACATGACCCGTGTGTGATAATTGTATGAATGAATCACAATGCAAGCCTACCCATTAAGGGGGGGAAAGCAGCTCTGTTGTAATATTAGCTTCCTAGTGAAACACCACTATTCTGGCTATTCATCTTCTTAAACAGTTTGTAAAATAGCTTATTTAGCTTTCTCAAAAAATTGCCTGGATGATTTAATGGGCGCAAATGTACATGTTTTGTCCACAACAGCAGACCGAGCAATATGTGAGAGGAGGACCCTATACTGTACAATAATTATTCTGGTTGGTGTCAACTTCGTTCATGAACAGGTACTGAGGGGAGATCGATTATGTTGCTTGGTTACTTGTTTTTCGTGTCGGATATTTCTATTTTGGCATAGTTGTTCACTGAATTGTGAATTGCTGGTACTAGTTGTTCTGGTTTGAATCTATGTGAGTGGAAGAGGAAGCTGGTTCAGCTTTGTGTTGAGCGACTGTTGTCTTTGAAGCCAAGATACGACAGCTTCTTAAAGAGCTCTCAGCTGAACAAATGTGCTCATGGAGTGTGTATGGGAGATGCTCCGTGTGCTGTGTGTGTGCTGTGTGTGTGCTGTGTGTGTGTGTGTGTGTGTGTGTGTGTGTGTGTGTGTGTGTGTGTGTGTGTGTGTGTGTGTGTGTGTGTGTGTGTGTGTGTGTGTGTGTGTGTTCATGCTTGTCTCTGCATATCTCTGCTTGTGTGGCTCTATCTGTGGCAACCCTGTGACTTAAATGTGCCTTGGCGAGGAAGCAGGGGGATTCAGGGAAGCTGATTGCAGTGAAGAGGAATGGACGGGGAGGAGGTGGGAGGAGATAGGAAACATGCGCTGGGCACAACGACCCCACACACACACACACACACTCTCACTCTGCCTTCTTCTGCCTCTCTCGCTCTTTCTCTCTCGTTCTCTCTCTCTCTCTCCCTCTCTCTCTCTCTCTCCCTCTCCACCATTGCAGTACACCTAGTGGAAGTAGGTGTTAACAAGCTGTAGAAAATATAGGTATAGGTGAAAACTGTGGGTGCTAACAAAAGGAATAATTTTTTTAATATAATGCAAACCAGTAAAATGTTTGTCTTGCATACACATACAGACATAGTGAAGGGATATGAATTATACGTCTTTGTCATCATAGTATGTGGTCATAATTAGGGCCAGACTGAAACAGTAGGGAAGTTGTCTCATCAAAAGTCTCAATATTCGAAACAATAATACTGCATTGATTTCTGTTGTGTAGTGTTTAGTTTCATTGCAATCAATTCAACAAAAGTTGATATTCAACCTATATGCTTCACTACATTTTGTGTGTCTGGCTGTCTGTGTGTGCGTGAGCACGTGTGTGTGTGTATTTATTTAGGCTATAAAAACAATTGATAGGATTTTCCTTTGGCGTTCAGCCAGAAACATCATCTGGGAAGACAGTTTATTTCTTTGGTCTCTAAGTGTTTTACAATAGTATTAATTAGCTTGTGATTTATTCTCGCTGATGAATGAACATCAACAATATAATCGTAACTGTGTTTCAACTCTTAAATTCTTACATTCTAGCTTGTACTTGTCCCTCAATGCAAACACAGCACAACTGGCTACTCTACAGTGAGTTCAGATCACAACACAACTGGCTACTCTACAGTGAGTTCAGATCACAACACAACTGGCTACTCTGCAGTGAGTTCAGATCACAACACAACTGGCTACTCTACAGTGAGTTCAGATCACAACACAACTGGCTACTCTACAGTGAGTTCAGATCACAACACAACTGGCTACTCTACAGTGAGTTCAGATCACAACACAACTGGCTACTCTACAGTGAGTTCAGATCACAGCACAACTGGCTACTCTACAGTGAGTTCAGATCACAACACAACTGGCTACTCTACAGTGAGTTCAGATCACAACACAACGGGCTACTCTACAGTGAGTTCAGATCACAACACAACTGGCTACTCTACAGTGAGTTCAGATCACAACACAACTGGCTACTCTACAGTGAGTTCAGATCACAACACAACTGGCTACTCTACAGTGAGTTCAGATCACAACTGGCTACTCTACAGTGAGTTCAGATCACAACACAACTGGCTACTCTACAGTGAGTTCAGATCACAACACAACTGGCTACTCTACAGTGAGTTCAGATCACAACACAACGGGCTACTCTACAGTGAGTTCAGATCACAACACAACTGGCTACTCTACAGTGAGTTCAGATCACAACACAACTGGCTACTCTACAGTGAGTTCAGATCACAACACAACTGGCTACTCTACAGTGAGTTCAGATCACAACTGGCTACTCTACAGTGAGTTCAGATCACAACACAACTGGCTACTCTACAGTGAGTTCAGATCACAACACAACTGGCTACTCTACAGTGAGTTCAGATCACAGCACAACTGGCTACTCTACAGTGAGTTCAGATCACAACACAACTGGCTACTCTACAGTGAGTTCAGATCACAACACAACTGGCTACTCTACAGTGAGTTCAGATCACAGCACAACTGGCTACTCTACAGTGAGTTCGATCACAACACAACTGGCTACTCTACAGTGAGTTCAGATCACAACACAACTGGCTACTCTACAGTGAGTTCAGATCACAACACAACTGGCTACTCTGCAGTGAGTTCAGATCACAACACAACTGGCTAATCTACAGTGAGTTCGATCACAACACAACTGGCTACTCTACAGTGAGTTCAGATCACAACACAACTGGCTACTCTACAGTGAGTTCAGATCACAACACAACTGGCTACTCTACAGTGAGTTCAGATCACAGCTCAGCCATGCGCCCTTCAGAAGGACTCTTTTCTCCGTATGTTGGTCTGTTGTTCACGTTACAGGCTACTGTTCATTTGATGAAGACAGCTTGGCTGTCGAAACGTTGGACATAAATATTTTTGCACCTGAGCTACTAGAGTGTGCGGCTCTCCTTTATTTTTTAACTGTTTATATGACTGACATATATTTGTCAAAATGGAGTGTGTCAGATAGATAGATGTGTGTGTGTGTGTGTGTGTGTGTGTGTGTGTGTGTGTGTGTGTGTGTGTGTGTGTGTGTGTGTGTGTGTGTGTGTGTGTGTGTGTGTGTGTGTGTGTGTGTGTGTGTGTGTGTGTGTTTTTAACCACACTGTAAATTACACTAGTGTTACTCAAAAGGGTGTATTCTAGCAAGGAGCTATATCTCAACACTGACTGACACAATCTCTTTCACACACACACACACACACACACACACACACACACACACACACACACACACACACACACACACACACACACACACACACACACACACACACACACACACACACACACACACATCTGTGTCTGCTTAAACTTTCACCACGGAGAAGAACACAGCAGATCCATTTAAGGAATCTATTCTGGTATACATTTCTGTTTGTTTCAGCTTACTCTGTAGCCTCTCTGTGGAGAGATGAAACCCAGTAGTCCAGTACTCTGATATGATGGAGAGATGAAACCCAGTACTCTGATATGATGGAGACATGAAACCCAGTAGTCCAGTACTCTGATATGATGGAGAGATGAAACCCAGTAGTCCAGTACTCTGATATGATGGAGAGATGAAACCCAGTAGTCCAGTACTCTGATATGATGGAGACATGAAACCCAGTAGTCCAGTACTCTGATATGATGGAGACATGAAACCCAGTAGTCCAGTACTCTGATATGATGGAGAGATGAAACCCAGTAGTCCAGTACTCTGATATGATGGAGAGATGAAACCCAGTAGTCCAGTACTCTGATATGATGGAGACATGAAACCCAGTAGTCCAGTACTCTGATATGATGGAGAGATGAAACCCAGTAGTCCAGTACTCTGATATGATGGAGACATGAAACCCAGTAGTCCAGTACTCTGATATGATGGAGACATGAAACCCAGTAGTCCAGTACTCTGATATGATGGAGAGATGAAACCCAGTACTCTGATATGATGGAGAGATGAAACCCAGTACTCTGATATGATGGAGACATGAAACCCAGTAGTCCAGTACTCTGATATGATGGAGAGATGAAACCCAGTAGTCCAGTACTCTGATATGATGGAGAGATGAAACCCAGTAGTCCAGTACTCTGATATGATGGAGAGATGAAACCCAGTAGTCCAGTACTCTGATATGATGGAGACATGAAACCCAGTAGTCCAGTACTCTGATATGATGGAGAGATGAAACCCAGTAGTCCAGTACTCTGATATGATGGAGACATGAAACCCAGTAGTCCAGTACTCTGATATGATGGAGACATGAAACCCAGTAGTCCAGTACTCTGATATGATGGAGAGATGAAACCCAGTACTCTGATATGATGGAGAGATGAAACCCAGTACTCTGATATGATGGAGACATGAAACCCAGTAGTCCAGTACTCTGATATGATGGAGATATGAAACCCCAGTAGTCCAGTACTCTGATATGATGGAGAGATGAAACCCCAGTAGTCCAGTACTCTGATATGATGGAGAGATGAAACCCAGTAGTCCAGTACTCTGATATGATGGAGACATGAAACCCAGTAGTCCAGTACTCTGATATGATGGAGACATGAAACCCAGTAGTCCAGTACTCTGATATGATGGAGACATGAAACCCAGTAGTCCAGTACTCTGATATGATGGAGAGATGAAACCCAGTAGTCCAGTACTCTGATATGATGGAGAGATGAAACCCAGTAGTCCAGTACTCTGATATGATGGAGAGATGAAACCCAGTACTCTGATATGATGGAGAGATGAAACCCAGTACTCTGATATGATGGAGACATGAAACCCAGTAGTCCAGTACTCTGATATGATGGAGACATGAAACCCAGTAGTCCAGTACTCTGATATGATGGAGAGATGAAACCCCAGTAGTCCAGTACTCTGATATGATGGAGAGATGAAACCCAGTAGTCCAGTACTCTGATATGATGGAGAGATGAAACCCAGTAGTCCAGTACTCTGATATGATGGAGACATGAAACCCAGTAGTCCAGTACTCTGATATGATGGAGACATGAAACCCAGTAGTCCAGTACTCTGATATGATGGAGACATGAAACCCAGTAGTCCAGTACTCTGATATGATGGAGAGATGAAACCCAGTAGTCCAGTACTCTGATATGATGGAGAGATGAAACCCCAGTAGTCCAGTACTCTGATATGATGGAGAGATGAAACCCAGTAGTCCAGTACTCTGATATGATGGAGAGATGAAACCCAGTAGTCCAGTACTCTGATATGATGGAGAGATGAAACCCAGTAGTCCAGTACTCTGATATGATGGAGAGATGAAACCCAGTAGTCCAGTACTCTGATATGATGGAGACATGAAACCCAGTAGTCCAGTACTCTGATATGATGGAGAGATGAAACCCAGTAGTCCAGTACTCTGATATGATGGAGAGATGAAACCCAGTAGTCCAGTACTCTGATATGATGGAGAGATGAAACCCAGTAGTCCAGTACTCTGATATGATGGAGAGATGAAACCCCAGTAGTCCAGTACTCTGATATGATGGAGAGATGAAACCCAGTAGTCCAGTACTCTGATATGATGGAGAGATGAAACCCAGTAGTCCAGTACTCTGATATGATGGAGAGATGAAACCCAGTAGTCCAGTACTCTGATATGATGGAGAGATGAAACCCAGTACTCTGATACGATGGAGAGATGAAACCCCAGTAGTCCCGTACTCTGATATGATGGAGAGATGAAACCCAGTACTCTGATATGATGGAGAGATGAAACCCCAGTAGTCCAGTACTCTGATATGATGGAGAGATGAAACCCAGTAGTCCAGTACTCTGATATGATGGAGAGATGAAACCCAGTAGTCCAGTACTCTGATATGATGGAGAGATGAAACCCAGTACTCTGATATGATGGAGAGATGAAACCCAGTAGTCCAGTACTCTGATATGATGGAGACATGAAACCCAGTAGTCCAGTACTCTGATATGATGGAGACATGAAACCCAGTAGTCCAGTACTCTGATATGATGGAGAGATGAAACCCAGTAGTCCAGTACTCTGATATGATGGAGAGATGAAACCCAGTAGTCCAGTACTCTGATATGATGGAGACATGAAACCCAGTAGTCCAGTACTCTGATATGATGGAGACATGAAACCCAGTAGTCCAGTACTCTGATATGATGGAGAGATGAAACCCAGTAGTCCAGTACTCTGATATGATGGAGACATGAAACCCAGTAGTCCAGTACTCTGATATGATGGAGACATGAAACCCAGTAGTCCAGTACTCTGATATGATGGAGACATGAAACCCAGTAGTCCAGTACTCTGATATGATGGAGAGATGAAACCCAGTAGTCCAGTACTCTGATATGATGGAGAGATGAAACCCAGTAGTCCAGTACTCTGATATGATGGAGACATGAAACCCAGTAGTCCAGTACTCTGATATGATGGAGAGATGAAACCCAGTAGTCCAGTACTCTGATATGATGGAGAGATGAAACCCAGTAGTCCAGTACTCTGATATGATGGAGAGATGAAACCCAGTAGTCCAGTACTCTGATATGATGGAGAGATGAAACCCAGTACTCTGATACGATGGAGACATGAAACCCAGTAGTCCAATACTCTGATATTATCCCATTCCTTCCCTGACCTTTATCTATTTTTTCATGTCCGCCTTGTCTCCGCTAAGCAAACTAAACATTTTTTAACATTTTTTTTAAATGTCACCTTTATTTAACCAGGTTGGCCAGTTCAGAACAAGTTCTCATTTACAACTGCGACCTGGCCAAGATAAAGCAAAGCAGTGCGACAAAAACATCAACACAGTGCACACAATGAGAGGGACACCTTTGATCTCGGACTGAAACTGTTTTCAATACCACAGCCTTAGTTCTGAATAGTGTTATAGAACCAGCACCCCTTTTATGAAGCTGACAGCATTTTCTTGACAAGTGTATATAAATATGGTATTTATCCTCCATTTTACAGAACCAAACCCTGAATGTGACATAGTGGAAAACTAAGGTATTGCATACATGGAAAAGCTAATTTTGACATGTTGCAACCTTTAGGAAAATCAATACAGTAGAGGGAAACACTTTCTGAGACACATCATATCCCTCCAGCTTAGGTAAAGACTAAAGTCTAGGCAAAAACTAAAGTCTAGGTAAAGACTAAAGTCTAGGCAAAGACTAAAGTCTAGGCAAAAACTAAAGTCTAGGTAAAGACTAAACTCTAGGCAAAGACTAAAGTCTAGGTAAAGACTAAAGTCTAGGTAAAGACAAAAGTCTAGGCAAAGACTAAAGTCTAGGTAAAGACTAAAGTCTAGGCAAAGACTAAAGTCTAGGTAAAGACTAAAGTCTAGGCAAAGACTAAAATCTAGGTAAAGACAAAACTCTAGCTAAAGACTAAAGTCTAGGTAAAGACAAAACTCTAGGTAAAGACTAAAGTCTAGGTAAAGACTGAAGTCTAGGTAAAGACTGAAGTCTAGGTAAAGACTGAAGTCTAGGCAAAGACTAAAATGTCTGAGTGTAGACTAGAGGGACTCAAACATTTTCAGTGCAACAGTCCTAAAGTAAGTTCTGTAATTTTTTATTGATTGATTGATTCAGGCTCAGGCTCCTGAGTGGCGCAGCAGTCTAAGGCACTGCATCTCAGTGCAAGACGTGTCACTACAGTCCCTGCTTTGAATCCAGGTTAAATTACATCCGGCCGTGATTGGGAGTCCCATAGGGCGGTGCACAATTGGCCCAGCATTGTCCGGATTGGCCGGGGTAAGCCGTCACTGTAAATAAGAATGTGTTATTATTTAACTGACCTACCTGGTTAAATAAAGGTTAAATAAATAATAAAGTGTCTCAGGGGATTGAATACTTAACTAATAAATTGATTGAATGACTGATTGGTTGTATTGATATGATCCTGTTCAGTTCAGTTAGAGATTTAAGGTGTGAGTGAGAGAGCGACTGCACACGAAGTAACGAGAACAACACTGTGTAAGTTATTGGTCCAACTTCCTGTTATGGCCAGAAAACTGATACGGTTAATGAGTTTGGTTTGGAGGAGAAAATAAGAAAGAAAGGAAGGAAGTATCCCTCAAATGAAAGTAAAGCTCTGACAGAAAGAGCACTCCCAACACTATGAGCTACTGCTCAATGCAGACACACTTTCTCCCTTCCTGTAATACACCATAGAGGCCTATATATCAAAGCATAGCCTCTGAACCCAGTGACATCACGGCTGGTGGAAGTGCCCCTACTTAATAATGCCAAAGATTGTCTATTATATTGACAAGATAGTCAAGTGACCACTCTAACAATGGAAATATATGGAAGGCAGGTGGGAGGAGGTGAGATCAGGTGGGACCGTTCTAGCCAATGAGAGGGCAGATATGCGCGTTAACAACAGGCCATTGAGATGGATAGAGGACTCATCTTTGTATCTGCACCATTATAGAGTAGCACAGTATGAGTCATAGTACCCATGAGACCTAGTAGTCAAACAAGGAAATGGTTCCAATTGTTTTTCCACCATTAATTTTTCCCATAGGGGATTTTAGAAACAGTTATTATAAAGGCTGTGTTTCGTGTAGGCTTACCCTGGTGTGACGTGTTGATAACAGTGTAAATCTCTCTAGGGTAAGCCTACACAAAACACAGACCTTATTTGAAGTGTTTCTAAAATTCTCTATGGGAAAAATGAATGGTGGAAAAACGATTGGAACCATTTCCCTGTTTGACCGCTAGGTTTTATGGGTATTATGACACCTCCACTGTTGGGCTCTATAGCATCTGTGACAGCATGGGCAGCACCATTGAGACTATCTCCATTTTAAAGTAGTCAATTTTATTCTTCTTCGTTGGGTGATTGCACCCAGTTGACTACTTTAAAATGGCGGAAGCCCTCAATGGAAATGTCCATGGTTAAACAGGTTATATCCATGATGAGTCCTATATCTATCCCTATGACAACAGGCAGGTCTCCGATATAAAGTGCTTTTGTTTACTTTTTGCCAAAATGCCACATATGTCCACTTACATCACAGTGCATTCGTAACAACCTAACCATTACGAAACTCCTATTCAGTCAAATAAGCCTCGCGAAGCAAATTAGTAATAATGTTTCGTTCACCAAATTTGACACTCTCATTAACCTCCATTCCCAAAAAATGTCACTTTGTGGGTTTATTTCCGTGGATAATCCATAGAGATAGATAGAGGACTCATATGTATATCTGTGCCATTATAGTGTCTGTGACAGCATGGGCAGCGCCATTGAGGCTACAACCCATAGGAATCCCCACCCAGTTGACTACTTTGACTACTTTAAAATGGTGGCAGCATGGTGGAAGCCCTCAATGGTGCTGCCCATGCTAAACAGCCTTTTGGCCACTAGAGCCTCTATCATCCTCTATGATACCATCATATGTAGACACAACACTTCCTAGTGCAGGAAGTAGACATATGACAACCTCCAGAGCAGAACATTTTGTTTATAATCTACAGTGCCTTTAGAAAGTATTCATACCCCTTAACTTAACTAGCACACATACTATATGCCTACTTTAGCCTACCGTATATTCTCCACTCAAATTGGAGTAGTAATATTTAGCAATTAATTCATCCGACTATGAAGTCATGTATCCTGCCTTGGGCACTCAAACGTAACTAACTGTGGACTCAGCATTCAGCTCAAGTAAACTTCCTCCTCCCTTTCTGAAAGCATAAAGGTTTGCTAATAGAAGTGGAGATTTCTCTGTGGTCCATGAAGGAATAAAATTAGATGAGTTATCGGTGGGGAAGGACTTAAGTTTTTGTTTTTTTAATTTTCTTTTAATATCATCCATTCCTGTGTCGAGGGTTAGGAGTGTCTAGAGACCCTACTAAACAGAAACAGATATCCGTAGGAAAGTCCTGTGACTTCTAATAAAGTACAGCTGCCTTTTGTATAGAAATGCATATGCCACAAAGAGCACGATTAACAAATAAGCAAACAAACACATTACAAATTGGTTATGAATAGCAGGCACAGTATCTAGAACATTCCCAAGAATTCAACTTTCCTCCGGTTTGTATTTCATGGTTTCATTTCCACCCTACAGTATACCCGCTCTCAGCCAGGCCAAAAACAGCGCAGTGTATCTTTGTGTTTTCATTGTCATAGTGGCATATCTAAACACCTGCCTTTTCCTTCCGAGATATGTACGGGAAGTGAGTCGGCAGAAAGAGAAGAGGTTTAATACTGAGAGAGTTGGAACGCTATACTCTGCAACTGGATCCTGGACTTCCTGACGGGCAGACCACAGGCTTTGAGGATTGGCAACAACACCTCCTCCACACTGACTCTTAACACAGGAGCCCTCCAGGGGTGTGTCCTCAGTCCTCTGCTGTACTCCCTGTTCACCCACAATTGCGTGGCTTTGCACGACACCAACTCCATCATCAAGTTTGCTGACGACAACAAGGTTGCAGGACTGATAACCAGCAATGACGAGTTGCATTAATGGAAAATAAAAGACAAATATCTTTTGATTAGATAAGTATTCAATCCCCTAAATCAATACGTTAGAATCACCTTTGGCAGTGATTACAGCTGTGAGTCTATCTGGGTAAGTCTCTAAGAGCTTTGCAAACCTGGATTTTACATTATTTGTCCATTATTCTTTTCACAATTCTTCAAGCTCTATCAAGTTGGTTGTTGATCATTGCTAGACAGCCATTTTCAAGTCTTGCCATAGATTATCAAGTTGATTTAAGTCAAAACTGTAACTAGGCCACTCAGGAACATTCAATGTCATCTTGGTAAGTAACTGAAGGATATATTTAGCCTTATGTTTTAGGTTATTGTCCCGTCTTTCAGATTTGTTTCCCAGTGTCTGTTGCAAAGCAGACCGAACCAGGTTTTCCTTTAGCATTTTACCTGTGTGTTTCTTTGTATCCTAAAAAACTCCATAGGCCTTGCCAATGACAAGCATACCCATAACATGATGAAGCCACCTTCATGTCAGGAAATATATAGAGGGGTACTCAGTGATGTGTTGTGTTGGATTTGCCCCAAACACAACACTTTGAATTCAGGACAAAAAGGTTAATTGCTTTGCCACATTTTTTGCAGTATTACTTTACTTCCATATTGCAAACAGGATGCATGTTTTGGAATATTTGTATTATGTAGAGATTTCCTCACACACCTCATTTAGGTTAGTATTTTGGAGTAACTACAATGTTGTTGATCCATCCTCAGTGTTCTCCTATCACAGCCATTTAACAGTTTGTGATGTAACTGGTTTAAAGCCACCGTTGGCCTCATGGTAAAATCCCTGAGCGGTTTTCTTTCTCTCTGTCAACTGAGTTAGGAATGATGCATGTATCTCTGTAGTGACTGGGTGTATTGATACACCATCCAAAGTGTAATTAATAACTTGACCATGCTCAAAGGGTTATTCAATGTTTGCTTTTTTTATTTGTATCATTCTACCAATGGGTGCCCTTCTTTGTGAGGCATTGGAAAACCTCCCCAGTCTTTGTTGTTGAATCTGTGCTTGAAATTCATGCTCGACTGAGGGACCTTACAGATAATTGTATGTTTGGGGTACAGCGATACTCCTAATGTAACCTAGAGGCAGAGAGTCAGGAAGCAAGTGGAGTTAGTGAGTTTAATGACGAAGAACTTGGAACGATCCTAAACAAGGCCAGTGTCTAACATGGCAACATAAACAATATTGCATGGTGGGTGATAACAAAGTAGTGCTAGATAAAGTGGAAGTAGTCAGGGTAGTGATGGAGTCCAGGTGTGCCTCATGATGGGGCGCAGGTGTGTGTAATGAGGGTTGCCAGCTGTGCGTAATGATGGGTTGCCAGGACCGGTGTTTAGTAGGGAGTGGGGGAGCGTGAGTAGACGTGACCCCTAAAGTTATTTTAGGCTTTCCATAACAAAGGGGTTGAATACAAACATGTCTACAAACATGCATTTGATATTATGGGGTACTGTGTGCAGGTCAGTGACACAACATCTAAATGTAATCCATTTTAAAATCAGGCTTTAACGCAACAAAATGTGTGTGTAGCATCGACTTTTTCCCCATCACAACTGATGCTACCAGACTCCTATTATACTGCTGAGTTTATGCACTACCCCTATCCCCCTCTTCCCCAATACACATGTATATTTTGGACTATACATTGTACCTTCCTGAATAATACTAAATATTGGACTATAAATTGTGCCTTCCTGTATAATGCTTATGATAAAATGTTGATTCTATTTTACTGAGCCACCTACTTTACAGTATGTTGGTATTAAAATCTTTTAGACGGTGTAAACGTATCTTTTATTATTTCATATTGTTGTAGCATTGTGGAGAAGGGACCTGCAAGTAAGCATGTTGTTGGTTAATGTATACCATGAGTATAGCATACATATGACTAATAAAACTTGAAACTTGAAAGAGGAGAAGCAAGGGTAGAAATAAAACCTCTAGAAACAAAGGAAAATGTTCAAGCATTACAATAACAGCAAATTTCACATTTTGTTGTGTTACAGCCTGAATTCAACATTGATTGAATATATTTTTTTCTCTCATCCTTCTACACACAATACCCCATAATGACAAAGTGAAAACATGTTTCTAGAAATGTTAGTAAATTTATAAAAAATGAATTATCTCATTACATATCTATTCCCTCAGTCAATACTTTGTTGAAGCACCTTTGGATGGGTGATTACAGCCTTCAATCGTCTTGGGTATGTCTGTATCAACATGTGGATTCGGGGATTTTCTATCATTTTTCCTTGCAGATTTTCTCAAGCTCTGTTAAATTTAGAAGGGGAGCAGTGGTGAAAAGCAATCTTCAAGTCTTTCCACAGATTTTCAATGGGATTCAAGTCTGGGCTTTCAAGTCTGGGCCACTCAAGGACTTTCACATTCTTGTTCTGAAGTCACTCCAGCATTGATTTGGCTGTATGCTTGGGGTCATTCTTCTGTTGGAACGTAAATCTTCACCCCAGTCTAAGGTCGTTTGCACTCTGAAGCAGGTTCTCATCAAGGATTTGCCTGTATTTGGCTCCCTATCCTTACCAGTCTCCCAGGCCCTGCCGCTGAAAAGCATGATTCTGCCACCACAATGCTTCACAGTAGGAATACTGTTAGACAGGTGATGAGCTGTGCCTGGTTTTCTTCAAACATTGTACTTTGCATTCAGGCCAAAAGTTACATTTTTGTCTCATCAGACTACATAATATTTTCCCATATGCTCCCAGACTCTTTCAAGTGCCTTTTTGCAAACTCCAGGCATGCTGTCCTGGGCCTTTTTCTCAGGAGTCGCTTCCGTCTGGCCACTTCTCCCATAAAGCCCAGATTGGTGAAGTGCTGAGACTGTTGACCTTCTGTTAGGTTAGAATGGATAAATAAACGAAATTGCATTGTATCTGAGCTCAATTTGTAGTGTCATAGCAAAGCTGTATGCATATTTACGTAAATTCGATATTTCTGTATGTCATTTTAAATACATTTCCAAAAACGCTGTCATTATAGGGGTTTGCGTGTAGAAATCAATTGAATCCATTTTGAATTCAGGCTGTAACAACAAAATGTGGAATAAGTCAAAGGGTATGAGTGGCGCAGCAGTCTAAGGCACTGCATCTCAGCGCAAGACTCGTCACTACAGTCCCTGGTTCGAATCCAGGCTGTATCACATCTGGCTGTGATTGGGAGTCCCATAGGGTGGCGCACAATTGGCCCAGCGTCTTCTGGATTTGTCAGGGGTAGGACATCATTGTAAATAAGAATTTGTTCTTAACTGACTTGCCTAGTTAAATACATAAATTCATACTTTCTGAAGGCACTGTAAATTCATATAATTATCACTTCTTGAAACATCTCATTCCAAAATCATGAGCGTTAATATGGAGTTGGTCCCCCTTTTGCTGCTATAACAGCCTCCACTCTTCTGGGAAGGCTTTCCACAAGATGTTGGAACATTCCTGCTCGGACTTGCTTCTATTCAGCTACAAGAGCATTAGTGAGGTCAGGCACTGATGTTGAGCGATTAAGCCTGGCTCACAATCGAAGTTCCAATTCATCCTAAAGGTGTTTGATGGGGTTGAGGTCATGGCTCTGTGCAGGCCAGTCAAGTTCTTCCACACCAATCTTCCACATGGACCTCGCTTTGTGCAAGGAGGCATTGTCATGCTGAAACAGGAGAGGGCCTTCCCCAAACTCTTGCCACAAAGTTGGAAGCACAGAATTGTCCAGAATGTCATTGTATGCTGTAGCGTTAAGATTTCCCTTCACCAGAATTAAGGGGCCTAGTCCGAACCATGAAAAACAGCCCCAGACCATTATTCCTCCCCCACCAAACGTTACAGTTGGCACTATGCATTGGGGCAGGTACTGTTCTCCTGGCATCCGCATCTTTCAAACGCAGATTGGTTTTGCGGCAGAGCCGTTGTTGCTCCTAGACGTTTCCACTTCACAGTAACAGCACTTACAGTTGACCATGTCAGCTCTAGCAGACAGAAATCTGACAAACTGACTTGTTGGAAAGGTAGCATCCTATGACGGTGCCACGTTGAAAGTCACTGAGCTTTTCAGTAAGGCCAATCTACTGCCAATGTTTGTCTATGGAGATTGCAAGGCTCTGTGCTCGATTTTATACACCTGTCAGCAACGGGTGTGGCTGAAATAGCCAAATCCACTAATTTGAAGTGGTGTCCACATACATTAGTATATATAGTGTATGTTCTGAGAAGTCAAAAGCATGATTTGATTTGAATGATTTATAATGTAATGGCTTCGATTCAACCCGGATGCAGAAGATCTGTGTCGTAACATTTGACATTTAAAGGTAATTTCCTATTGAACCCACGTACGCAGCGTTTTCTGTGAATGGAGTCTCCGTGAACCCTGGAACATCCCCTTTTATTAAAAGGAGCATTAACCGAAACGGGGAGATCAGATTGGATCCCGCTTTCACAGTCGCTTCCACATGACCTGGTACAACATAGTCTTCATTACATGTTCCATTGGAGGAGGATTAACTGTGGGATCACATTCAACATAACATCCTAGCACTTTATATGTCACTTTCTATATAGCATGCTATTCGTATCTTCTTCTGTGTGGGCATGTTACCAGGTAAAGAGTGATAATTAACCAACCAAGTTGTCATCCCTATTGGCACTACTCCATTCAGATTCAATCACTCCTAGATGAAAGCGTTGAAGTGTGTGTATTGGATACACTATAGAGTTCAAGCAAGGACACACGCTCGTGCGCGCACACACCTGCCGTCAGGTGGAAATGCCTATTGATCTCCAAGCCGTATCTCTTTAAACTTATTTAATTGGACGGCAACATACTAATTTACTGTAAGGGATCTAGAGGCTGTGTTGGCTGTGTGTTTTGTCTGGTTCGGTCCCTGTCACTTCCCTGATCAATAACCAGTCACTATGCCTTACTATAACTCTCACAGGTTAGAATAGGCACATCGTCTAGTAGACATGATGATGGATTGCCCCCATCATCTACAGCTGTGTACTGTTCACTACCTTGTTGTTGCATGTACCTACAGTACTCTACAATGCGGTGTGTGTGTGTGTGTGTGTGTGTGTGTGTGTGTGTGTGTGTGTGTGTGTGTGTGTGTGTGTGTGTGTGTGTGTGTGTGTGTGTGTGTGTGTGTGTGTGTGTGTGTGTGTGTGTGTTTATAAGCCTCAGGTCCACAGCCTGCACACTTGTAAATAGCTTTCCTCTGACCCTGGTGTGTCTGGCATATGTGGCTTCTTCAGTTTCCTATACACACACGCACACGCACACACACACACACGCACACGCACACACGCACACACGCACAGGTGCCCACACACACGTGAATAATTTGCTGTGTCACCTAATAATGAATCCTCTGTAACTAGGAACCACCATTACCTAACGGTCTTTTATTAGCTCAATGGGTTAACACAGTCTTGTTGTGCAAGAGATCACACTTAGAAAAGCCATGAGGATCAAGTCGAAAGCAGTGATGTTTCGGAAAGGAATGCAGCTGTGTTTTCCAGAATGTGTCCAATTCAAACCAAACGGTGTTCTACTGGTTCTAACTGAATCCCTCTCACCATAGTCTGACTGAATGTAACTGAATCCCTCTCACCATAGTCTGACTGAATCTAACTGAATCCCTCTCACCATAGTCTGACTGAATCTAACTGAATCCCTCTCACCATAGTCTGACTGAATCTAACTGAAACCCTCTCACCATAGTCTGACTGAATCTAACTGAATCCCCCTCACCATAGTCTGACTGAATCTAACTGAATCCCTCTCACCATAGTCTGACTGAATCTAACTGAATCCCTCTCACCATAGTCTGACTGAATCTAACTGAATCCCTCTCACCATAGTCTAACTGAATCTAACTGAATCCCTCTCACCATAGTCTGTCTGAATCTAACTGAATCCCCCTCACCATAGTCTGTCTGAATGTAACTGAATCCCTCTTACCATAGTCTGACTGAATCTAACTGAATCCCTCTCACCATAGTCTGACTGAATCTAACTGAATCCCTCTCACCATAGTCTGACTGAATCTAACTGAATCCCTCACCATAGTCTGACTGAATCTAACTGAATCTAACTGAATCTAACTGAATCCCTCTCACCATAGTCTGTCTGAATCTAACTGAATCCCTCTCACCATAGTCTGACTGAATCTAACTGAATCTAACTGAATCCCTCTCACCATAGTCTGTCTGAATCTAACTGATTCCCTCTCACCATAGTCTGACTGAATCCCTCTCCCCATAGTCTGTCTGAATCTAACTGAATCCCCCTCACCATAGTCTGACTGAATGTAACTGAATCCCTCTTACCATAGTCTGACTGAATCTAACTGAATCCCTCTCACCATAGTCTGACTGAATCTAACTGAATCCCTCTCATCATAGTCTGACTGAATCTAACTGAAACCCTCTCACCATAGTCTGACTGAATCTAACTGAATCCCTCTCACCATAGTCTGACTGAATCTAACTGAATCCCTCTCACCATAGTCTGACTGAATCTAACTGAATCCCTCTCACCATAGTCTGACTGAATCTAACTGAATCCCTCTCACCATAGTCTAACTGAATCTAACTGATTCCCTCTCACCATAGTCTGTCTGAATCTAACTGAATCCCCCTCACCATAGTCTGTCTGAATGTAACTGAATCCCTCTTACCATAGTCTGACTGAATCTAACTGAATCCCTCTCACCATAGTCTGACTGAATCTAACTGAATCCCTCTCACCATAGTCTGACTGAATCTAACTGAATCCCTCTCACCATAGTCTGTCTGAATCTAACTGAATCCCTCTCACCATAGTCTGACTGAATCTAACTGAATCTAACTGAATCCCTCTCACCATAGTCTGTCTGAATCTAACTGATTCCCTCTCACCATAGTCTGACTGAATCCCTCTCCCCATAGTCTGTCTGAATCTAACTGAATCCCCCTCACCATAGTCTGACTGAATCTAACTGAATACCTCTCACCATAGTCTGACTGAATCTAACTGAATCTAACTGAAATCCTCTCACCATAGTCTGTCTGAATCTAACTGATTCCCTCTCACCATAGTCTGTCTGAATCTAACTGAATCCCTCTCCCCATAGTCTGACTGAATCTAACTGAATCTAACTGAATCCCTCTCACCATAGTCTGTCTGAATCTAACTGATTCCCTCTCACCATAGTCTGACTGAATCTAACTGATTCCCTCTCACCATAGTCTGACTGAATCTAACTGAATCCCTCTCCCCATAGTCTGTCTGAATCTAACTGAATTCTTCTCACCATAGTCTGTCTGAATCTAACTGATTCCCTCTCACCATAGTCTGTCTGAATCTAACTGAATCCCTCTCACCATAGTCTGACTGAATCTAACTGATTCCCTCTCACCATAGTCTGTCTGAATCTAACTGATTCCCTCTCACCATAGTCTGTCTGAATCTAACTGAATCCCTCTCACCATAGTCTGACTGAATCTAACTGATTCCCTCTCACCATAGTTTGTCTGAATCTAACTGAATCCCTCTCACCATAGTCTGACTGAATCTAACTGAATCCCTCTCACCATAGTCTGTCTGAATCTAACTGATCCCCTCTCACCATAGTCTGACTGAATCTAACGGAATCCCTCTCACCATAGTCTGACTGAATCTAACTGATTCCCTCTCACCATAGTCTGTCTGAATCTAACTGAATCCCTCTCACCATAGTCTGTCTGAATCTAACTGATTCCCTCTCACCATAGTCTGTCTGAATCTAACTGATTCCCTCTCACCATAGTCTGACTGAATCTAACTGAATCATTCTCAACATAGTCTGACTAAATCTAACTGAATCATTCTCAACATAGTCTGACTGAATCTAACTGAATCCCTCTCACCATAGTCTGGTTTCTCTGTTTCTGTCATTAGCATTCTGTGTCTCATCGACCTTGTTACTGAGCGATGCACCTTTGAACAACTGAATTAGATTGACTGAGTTACTTCAATCAAACATCCCATTCTGTCCTTGAAAGATGTCAGATCGTTTCTCAATTTTTTGTAATGAGAAATGGAGAGGGTTGGTTCAATCTAACCTCAATCTAATCAACATAGCTACGTTCATTATAATGGATGCGGTAATGGTCACTTCAAGGCCACGCTTGAGAGGAACTGGCACTTTCATCCTTCAAACCTATTCTTCTCTTGACTATAGTCTAGTGATGTTGATGGCTCAGTGTGGCTTGAATGTGTGGCTATCAGATCGTGTCAGACAGTGTGTCCGTCTTTGTTATGTGTCCGGTACAGCTACATCTAGGATAATGTTCGATGGCGGGGCGTGTGTGTTTGTGTGTTGTGGTGTTTGTGTGATTGTCTGTTTTAAACGGATAGTCTGAGAGGTGTGTTTGATCCATCACTAGAAATATTTCATAATTCTCGACGTGACCAGTAGGCTATCTGGACATCTGTGTCCTTAGAGTCCAGTGTTCTGTCTAACTCTGTTATACACTGTGCCCTCTATAATTATTGGGACAATTAAGTATTTTTTCCTCTGTTGGCTCTGTACTCCATATTCAAACCATGAGGTTAAAGTGAGAAAGTTACAGACGCACAAATATCATACCCCCAAGACATGCTAACCTCGCACTATTACAATAACAGGGGTGGTTAGCATTTTTAGGGGGGTATGGTATTTGTGCGAATCTAACTTTCTCACTCATCGTTATTCACCATTCCTTCAGGATTATCCGTAATCATGTTAGCATCCACATTAATGTACAAGTGTTTAGAAACATAGTCCATTCTTATTTACAATTAAAGTGACTCCAAAATGACACAATACATTATTTACCATGAATTACTATTGGAAACAAAATAATCTGAAACACAACCAAAACAAACAGAAAATCCATCCAACAAAAAGCTTGACATAGTCATTGCATGCTATGAATATGGGACCAAATACTACACTTTTTACTACTTTAATACACATATAAGTGAATAGGCCTTTGCTGCCCTAAAATGGTGGGACTATGTACAAAAAAGGCTGTAATCTTTCAATGGTTCACCTGATATCGATGAAAATATCCTAGAATTAAAGCTGACAGTCTGCACTTTAACCTCATAGTCGTTGGTTGATTTCAAGTTTAGAGCCAAAAGCAGAACAAATATTTTACTGTCCCAATAATTACGGAGGGCACAGTAATATACTTCTGTTGTCTCACTGGCAGAATTCGCCCCTTGAGAGCTGCAGAACCTTGGGGCAACTCTCCATTTTCACTAGTTCTGTCTCAGTCACTCAGGTGTCCAGTAAGTGATATGCACAAGCTGCATCTTTGAGTTACGTTCAGGTTGTTGAAAGATTCCCAAGGTGTTCCTGAATATGGATGTGCAGACTGTGGCCCCCTGAGTTACGTTCAGCTCGACTGCACTGTTTCCACCTGTTGTTAAGAATTGATTACAGCACAACGGCAGATTGGGAAACCAGTCTTCTGTGAGAAGACAGCTCTGTGAACAGAATCCCAGAGCTAGGAGAGAGGCCAGAGCGGGATGAAGTTGTGAAACAGCCAGTGAAACGGAACACCTTTTCTAGAGTTTATATCAATGGACAGCTCTGAAATGTTCCAGTTTGTTATCTTTTTGCTTTTTTTTCAATCTAAAATGTTGGGATTGAGCTAGATCTTGTGAAATCAACTCAGAATGAGTCATTGTTTTAATACGAGATCATTATTAGTGCCAACGTTGCTGTTTGTGCAGTAGAGCTGTGAAAGAGCAAGAAGAGAAACATAGTCCAGCAGAAAACATGTATTTTTATTTTTACATTTAGTTAAATTATGTGATTATGCATACAATGACCCCAATACCTTGCTGTTGCAGCCCCAGTGCCATACAATGACCCCAATACCTTGCTGTTGCAGCCCCAGTGCCATACAATGACTGAGGACAACATCAAGGCAAAGGGTTGTTTCTATGCATTCTGTTGACTGGAGGATTCTCCACCTCCTCTCTCTTCTTTCAGATCAAATATGCCAAATTCTTATACAATGATGCTCTCTGATCTTCCTGACCTCTCCTACTTTTCCACAGTACTCTCTGATCTTTCTGACCTCTCCTACTTTTCCACAGTACTCTCTGATCTGTCTAATCTCTCATACTTTTCCACAATACTCTCTGATCTGTCTAATTTCTCCTACTTTTCCACAGTACTCTCTGATATTCCTGACCTCTCCTGCTCCTCCACAGTACTCTCTGACCTCTCTAATCTCTCCTACTTCTCCACAGTACTCTCTGATCTTTCTGACCTCTCCTGCTTCTCCACAATACTCTCTGATCTGTCTAATCTCTCCTGCTTCTCCACAGTACTCTCTGATCTGTCTAATCTCTCCTACTTCTCCACAGTACTCTCTGATCTGTCTAATCTCTCCTACTTCTCCACAGTACTCTCTGATCTTTCTAATCTCTCCTACTTCTCCACATTACTCTGATCTGTCTAATCTCTCCTACTTTTCCACAGTACTCTCTGATCTGTCTAATCTCTCCTACTTGTCAACAGTACTCTCTGATCTGTCTAAGCTCTCCTACTTTTCCACAGTACTCTCTGATCTGTCTAATCTCTCCTACTTGTCCACAGTACTCTCTGATCTGTCTAATCTCTCATACTTTTCCACAATACTCTCTGATCTGTCTAATCTCTCCTACTTTTCCACAGTACTCTCTGATATTCCTGACCTCTCCTGCTCCTCCACAGTACTCTCTGATCTTTCTGACCTCTCCTACTTCTCCACAGTACTCTCTGATCTTTCTGACCTCTCCTGCTTCTCCACAGTACTCTCTGATCTGTCTAATCTCTCCTACTTCTCCACAGTACTCTTTAATCTGTCTAATCTCTCCTACTTCTCCACAGTACTCTCTGATCTTTCTAATCTCTCCTACTTCTCCACAGTACTCTCTGATCTTTCTGATCTCTCTTACTTCTCCACAGTACTCTCTGATCTTTCTAACATCTCCTGCTTTTCCACAGTGTCACAAAACTTAACAAGGAGACTTGTTTGTTTCCCAGACAGGGAATAAAATATAGCATCGCCGTTTTGTATCACAAAATATATCACAATAGCAGAACAAAAATGTGTCTTAAAGTTATTTGAGTAAGTGTGTGTGTATGTGTGTGTACTGTCTTTGCTGAAATTTGAAGAGTTTCCCCTTGGCAGTCTTCACAGAGGCTCTCAGAACCTTCCATTTGTGCTTGTTAACAAGATGCCCGTGAGCTGTACACATCATTTCTGCCCTCCCCCCTACCACATAGACATAGTATGTGTTTACTCGCAGAGGGAAGCTGTTTCACGGTCCAGAAATTAATAGGGTAAGGGACTGAGTCAGGGAGATAATGACTCCCACGGTACGTAACGCCATTCACATCGTCAGATTACATAGTGGGTGAAACTGTTTAGCTAAGATGTGTTGTGTAAATATCCCTCTTAGCCTACTCTCTCACTATCTTGCTGATAATGGGAGGAATACCTCTTTGCGAGTTTCTGGACCTCTGAGACAAAGACATAGATATTCCTGCTAGAGGAAAATATTGCCCTATGTCGATTTCTTACTGTTGACGGGCAGTAGGGGCAGCTTTCTTGGGATAATATTCCATCGATTAAACTAAAGTAGGTTGACTCTTTTAGTGAGATATACACAACATGACCAAAAGTATGTGGACACCTGCTCGTTGAACATCTCATTCGAAAATATTGTGAATTAATATGGAGTTGGTCCCCCCTTTACTGCTATAACAGCCTCCACTCTTCTGAGAAGGCTTTTCACTAGATGTTGGAACATTGCTGCAGGACTTTCTTCCATTTAGCCACAAAATCATTAGTGAGGTTGGACACTGACGTTGGGCGATTAGGCCCTGGCTCGCAGTCGGCGTTCCAGTTCATCCCAAAGGTGTTCGATGGGGTTGAGGTCAGGGCTCTGTACAGGCCAGTCAAGATCTTCCACACCGATCTCGACAAACAATTTCTGAATGCTTCTACACCTGCATTGATTGCTGTTTGGGGTTTTAGGCTGGGTTTCTGTACAGCACTTTGAGATATCAGCTGATGTAAGAAGTGCTTTATAAATACATTTGATTTGATTGGACCTCGCTTTGTGCATGAGGGCATTGTCATGCTTGAACAGGAAATGGCCTTCCCCAAACTGTTGCTACAAAGTTGGAAGCAGAGAATCGTCTAGAATGTCATTGTATGCTGTAGCATTAAGACTTTCCTTCACTGGAACTAAGGAGTCTGAACCATGAAAAACAGCCCCAGACCATTATTCCTCCTCCACCAAACTTTACAGTTGGCATTATGCATTGAGGCAGGTACTGTTCTCCTGGCATACGCCAAACCCAGATTCGTCCGGCTGACTGCCAGATGGTGAACCGGGATTCATCACTCCAGAGAACGCGCTTCCACTGATCAGAGTCCAATGGCAGCGAGCTTTACACCACTTCAGCCAACCCATTTCAATAAGCTCCAGACGAACAGTTATTGTGCTGACGTTGCTTCCAGAGGCTGTTCAGAACTAGATAGTGAGTGTTGCATCCAAGGACAGACGATTTTTACACTCTACATGGCAGTCCCGTTCTGTGAGCTTGTGTTGCCTACCATTTTATGGCTAAGCGATTGTTGCTCCTAGACACATTTGCATGGCTGTGTGCTTGATTTTATACACCTGTCAGCAATGGGTATGAGTGAAATAGCCGAATCCACTAATTTGAATGGGTGTCCACATACTTTTGTATATATCGTATGTTTACTGTTGAAGTATAATTTTACCCAACCTAGTTTCAACCAGCATTTTTTTTCTCCACCTAGTAGTCTCAGAGTAGGGCAGAAACAAAACTCCTGGCAGGCTTTGTCGTCCAGGACAGTGGGGGGTTTGGGTAATGAATGCCCTACAGAGGAAACCAGGAGAAGGGGAAGTCAGCAGCCTTGGTGCCCAGGGCAGAGAGCTCTGGATGGGACAGGAAAGCTCAGAGAGTTCCCCTGCCCTGGTCCTCTGGGAAGGAAGAACCATGGCCGAAGGGAAAGAGGCTGTTTATGTAATGGAAGGAGAGAGGAGGGAGATGGAGTGGAACGAAAGGAGAAGGGAGAAGAGAGAGGTGAAGGGGGATGAGAGAGGACGAAAGGGGGACGGGGGTGCAATGAGTACACACATACAGACGGTTGCTTTAGACATTAGGGGCTGCAGGAACTCTGCAGTGATGGATGGGGCTCGAGTAGAACTGGGAGAAGACAAATGACTAAGGCCTTGTGTAGCCCTCCTAACCCCTCAACACATTGCCAGAGAGAGAGCGAGGGAGGGGGGGTTAGTAGAGAGTAAACCAGATAAATAAGTCAAATATAGTGGGAGTAAGAACCCAGTTGAAGAGAAAATTGAGAAAGATAGACTTTAGTATGTATTAATCACTTCCACGTGAACATGTGCACGCACACGTCAGTGGAGGCTGCTGAGGGGAGAACAGCTCATAATAATGGAATGGCATCAGACACCTGGAAACCATGGAAACCATGTGTTTGATGTATTTGATAGCATTCCACTGATTCCGCTCCAGCCATTACCACAAGCCCGTCCTCCCCAATTAAGGTGCCACCAACCTCCTGTGATACATACACTCACACACACTTTGCACCATTTATAAGTGTAGGCTATATGAATGTATTTGGTCTTCCTGGAAAGTGGATGTGAAGCTAGTTATGGTGTGGGAAGGCCATCGCACCAATTAATCTCCCATTCGTGGAAATGTGAGCAGTCCTGCCAACAAAGTTAATGAAGTGCCCATATTTGGGGACCCTATTTGATTTTTTTTATTATATACTGTCTGGTATGAAAACGATAGCCCCTATCTGCAAAAGCAGGTGTCTGCAGAAAGCTGAGTATCTTGGCTATTGATCTGTGCCTTACATTCTTTGGTGTGACTAGACTATTGCCAATGTTATCTGATGATGTATTACTTTATGTCAACATCGACTGTCTGATATTGTTCACATGTTGTGGAAGCCATCTGATGTGTTTCCAGCTCTAGTCATCAATCATTCACTTATAGCTTGTCAATGAAAGATTACTTCCAAAATAAAAAAATTTAAGAAACGGTTGTTTTGTGTGTGATTGATCTTGTGTATTCTGAACTATGTAACACCTATCTATCTTCTGATCATTTCCTCATAATCTCCCAGATGTCTTCTTTCCAAATATACCAAGTTTTGTCATGTCAGAATCATGAAATTACACATGAATAGCAGTTATATTTGGGTGTGTCTATTTAGGCGGAAATCAACATTTTGCCATTACATCGAAGAGGTTAAATGGTGCAAGAATGACTCACACACATGCTTGAACACACGCACAAATGAACACATCTTCTCAGAACCAGAGAATAAAAGGGGATTGGCTCCCATTGATGATTTCCATTCGTCCGGATGAGTCAGAGGCCTCTGCATGTGTGCGTATAGTCAACATGTTGATGTGTAACACGTGTCTGGGTTTGCGTAGGCCTGTGTAAATGTGCTAATTATTTAGTTGATAATATTCACTCATTCTTTCACACTCTGTTCTAGCCCAGTCCCACCATCTCCCCACTAGCTTACTGGGAACAGTCGAGCCGATTGGGTATGTGGAACCACAATCACTGAGAATCACCGCTGGAATTTGACCCTGTATGATCAGTCTCTTAGCAAAGCCAACATGGTGAAAAGATATGCATCACAAACCAAGACGCGTGGCACAGTGGTGACTTTCTCATCATAAAGTAACTGTCTACAAGAGTTCTGTTAGTTTTGGAATACCAGAGCGTCCTTGTCGAATTATTGTAGAAAGTTGTGACTTCCATTTTGGTACAATGTTGTAGAATACGATTTCACACACACACACACACACACACACACACACACACACACACACACACACACACACACACACACACACACACACACACACACACACACACACACACACACACACACACACACACACACACACACACACACACACACACACACACACACACACACACACACACACACACACACACACACAGGCCAAACTGTCTGGGACTGCTGAGGAGCAAGAGATGAGCCTTGGCCTAAGCTACTGTTGATTGTGAAGATGGAGGCATTTTTAAAATGGAAGTTAGAGAGTATGCCCATAGTGAAAACACCGCAAGGTAGGGCTCCAGACTGCCACCATTTTGACGCATTCTGCGACCCATTGACTTGGCCATGCGAGTTAAAACACGTATTGGTTGCATCGTTGTGAGCTGCACATTGAAAATGTCCTATTTGTTAGGTGTAATTTTCCACATGTTCAATATGAAATAACAAAGTAAAGTCCAGACACAGATCAAGTTGATGGTCGTTTATCTCAAAGCGTCGCATGGCTCACACACTCACGCTCAGTGCTTGACTGACTACCATACATTGTAATACATCCACCATGAGATGTCGTAGTAGGTTAGTGTTGTCGTAAACAATTATCAGTCTTACTTCTATGTTGTGCCTAAACATTACATCACTCTTGTTTTTGTTTATTTCGACTGTTTGCATGTAATCACAGTAAGTTAACAATTTACTCAAATGCAAACACGAAGCATTGCTCTGTCTCTCAACTGAGCATACAGTGCTTTTAAGACACAACTGTCTCTTGTTTTTTGAAGTCATTTTTTAAATTATTATATTATTTCATTTTTTCAGCGTCTCTTGTTTTGTTGCACTCTTTTTTTTTAGTGCGTGAGACTAGTCGTAGTCACGGAGGTACGGTGGAGGCTGTCTGTTACATCTAGTGGGGCACCTTTGTAGTGGTAGTGTGACAGTGACAGTGACAGTGACTCAGGTGAGGAGACCTTTATCTCCAGGTTGAGCTTCTTGAAGAATGATTTGTTCCTTGTGATGTCGTGTCCATACCTCATGGCCGTGACCATTGAGCATTTGACCTTTGACACAGTGTAGGGTTCTGTGTTGTAGGGCGGTGTGAGTTTATTGTGCTTGGGTTGGCGGTGTAGCACCATATCATCTGGGGGAGGGAGATTATTAGGCATCTGCGTTTGAGTGAGCCTTCATATTTGCCTTGTTGTCTCTGGCGGATTTCAGAGTTTGTGTCACCTGGCTTGGTGGGGATCTTTGTGTACATTTTGCGTTGAAACATAATTTCAGCAGGTGCTGTCTCTGTGGTGCTGTGTGGTGTGGAACAGTACTCACGGAGGAAAGTGTTGAGGTACTGTCTCCATGGGACACCTTGTGTTCCTGCCATGCGGATGGTTTTGCCTAGAGTGCACATGAACCGTTCTGCTGCAGTGTTAGCCTGCGGCCAGAGGGGGGTGATCTTGAGGTGGTGAAACCGTAGGTAGGTTGCAAACTGAGTCATTCGGTCACTGTTGAACGGAGGGCCGTTGTCTGTTTTAATAACTCGGGGGATCCCAAACATGCAGAACCGCTTATCCGTGATTGCGATGACAACATTGGCTGATGTAGAGTGAACAACCTCCACAGGTGGATAGTGAGAATACTAATCTACAATGACTAGTAGATACTCTCCTGCACTAACACTATGCCAGGAGGTTTCTGGTAACTCAGCCATTGAGTGGTTCTGAGTGAGTGACTGGGGGTATCGGCCTGACATGCTAAGCAGTTTCTAACATCGGCCTGTCGGTCTCTGGAGGGAAACCTTTTCTTGGAGGACTGTCTTAGTCTTTACAATGCCCTGATGTCCTTCATGGGCGAGCTGAAGCACTCTGCTTTGAAGAGCTGGGGGCGATGACTATCCTGTTGCCTCGTAGGATGATGTCATCGTTGGTTGACACAGTAAGCTCACTCATAATGTGTTTGTGTCATTTCACTGTAGCAGCGTGTGGTGTGTCATTTGTGATTGTGTGGTCGTGTATTGTCTCTGATATGCATTTCGCTACACCAGCAATAACATCTGCTAAACCATGTACAGTGGGGAGAACAAGTATTTGATACACTGCCGATTTTGCAGGTTTTCCTACTTACAAAGCATGTAGAGGTCTGTAATTTTTATCATAGGTACACTTCAACTGTGAGAGACGGAATCTAAAACAAAAATCCAGAAAATCACATTGTATGATTTTTAACTAATTCCTTTGCATTTTATTGCATGACATAAGTATTTGATACATCAGAAAAGCAGAACTTAATATTTGGTACAGAAACCTTTGTTTGCAATTACAGAGATCATACGTTTCCTGTAGTTCTTGACCAGGTTTGCACACACTGCAGCAGGGATTTTGGCCCACTCCTCCATACAGACCTTCTCCAGATCCTTCAGGTTTCGGGGCTGTCGCTGGGCAATACGGAATTTCAGCTCCCTCCAAAGATTTTCTATTGGATTCAGGTCTGGAGACTGGCTAGACCACTCCAGGACCTTGAGATGCTTCTTACGGAGCCACTCCTTAGTTGCCCTGGCTGTGTGTTTCGGGTCGTTGTCATGCTGGAAGACCCAGCCACGACCCATCTTCAATGCTCTTACTGAGGGAAGGAGGTTGTTGGCCAAGATCTCGCGATACATGGCCCCATCCATCCTCCCCTCAATACGGTGCAGTCGTCCTGTCCCCTTTGCAGAAAAGCAGCCCCAAAGAATGATGTTTCCACCTCCATGCTTCACGTTTGGGATGGGTTCTTGGGGTTGTACTCATCCTTCTTCTTCCTCCAAACACAGCGAGTGGAGTTTAGACCAAAAAGTTATATTTTTGTCTCATCAGACCACATGACCTTCTCCCATTCCTCCTCTGGATCATCCAGATGGTCATTGGCAAACTTCAGACGGGCCTGGACATGCGCTGGCTTGAGCAGGGGGACCTTGCGTGCGCTGCAGGATTTTAATCCATGACGGCGTAGTGTGTTACTAATGGTTTTCTTTGAGACTGTGGTCCCAGCTCTCTTCAGGTCATTGACCAGGTCCTGCCGTGTAGTTCTGGGCTGATCCCTCACCTTCCTCATGATCATTGATGCCCCACGAGGTGATATCTTGCATGGAGCCCCAGACCGAGGGTGATTGACCGTCATCTTGAAATTCTTCCATTTTCTAATAATTGCGCCAACAGTTGTTGCCTTCTCACCAAGCTGCTTGCCTATTGTCCTGTAGCCCATCCCAGCCTTGTGCAGGTCTACAATTTTATCCCTGATGTCCTTACACAGCTCTCTGGTCTTGGCCATTGTGGAGAGGTTGGAGTCTGTTTGATTGAGCGTGTGGACAGGTGTCTTTTATACAGGTAACGAGTTCAAACAGGTGCAGTTAATACAGGTAATGAGTGGAGAACAGGAGGGCTTCTTAAAGAAAAACTAACAGGTCTGTGAGAGCCGGAATTCTTACTGGTTGGTAGGTGATCAAATACTTATGTCATGCAATAAAATGCAAATTAATTACTTAAAAATCATACAATGTGATTTTCTGGATTTTTGTTTTAGATTCCGTCTCTCACAGTTGAAGTGTACCTATGATAAAAATTACAGACCTCTACATGCTTTGTAAGTAGGAAAACCTGCAAAATCGGCAGTGTATCAAATACTTGTTCTCCCCACTGTATGTGACAAATAAAATTGGATTTGATTTGATTTGAGATGGGCATTGATCTTTTTTAGGGTAAGGTCTTTCTGTCTCTGTTTTGATTTCCTCCTGTGTCATTGCTTTGAGTGTGGCGTTCAGCACCATGAAATTGACATATTCTCCTGCCACTTTCTCTGCTCGTCAGCTGTCTTTGCTGGGAGTGGGTGATGGGACATGTAGTCTGGTGGGTTGTCGGCTCCTTTTCTACATTCGGCTCTGTAGTTTGGCTGATGCCGGAGTCCCCACCTTTCGATCTGAGCAAGTGGCTTCGACCTCGGGTTGTTCCAAATCATCTCCAGTGGTTTGTGATCTGTCACCAGAGGGAATGGGTTGCTTATATGTACAGATGGAAGTGTTCAACTCCATACAATGGCTAGTGCTTTGCGTTCTGTTTGCGAGTGGCATCTATCCACGTTACTGAGTGCTCGGCTGGCGTACGCAATGCTGCTTCTCTCTCTCCGGTGTTTCTGGTAGAGCGTGGCACCCAGTCCGACCGGGCTGGCGTCCAAAATGAATTCTGTTTCTTTCTGTGGATCAAAGTATGACAGGGTAGTGTTGCTAGTTAAAGCATCTTTAAGCTTTTCCATCCCCACTGCCATGGAACATTCTTCTTTGTGAGCTCCCATAGTGGTTCAGTGATGGTGGCATAATCCTGGATGAAACATGAGCAGTAATTTGCCATGTTGAGAAGTTTCTTGATTTCACTTGCATTTTGGAGATTCCTGGCCTAGGGAATAGCTATGACTTTTTTTGGGGTCAGCTGTGATGTTGCCAGCAGAGAAGATGAATCCAAAGAACTCCAGTCTGGATTTATTGTCCTCACAATTCTTGCAGTTGAGAGTCAGTCCACTCTCCTTGAGCCTCTGGAACACTGCTCTCAGGCTGTTGTCGTGGTTAGCTTGTGTTGCTCCATACACAATGATATCATCGCTGAGGTTTTTTAACAGCTGCAATGTATTGGAGTGTCTGACAGATAGCATTCTGGAACACCTCTGCAGCTGAGGAGATACCAAAGTTCAAATGCTTATACCTCCTCAGGCCTAGATGAGTGGGGAACGTGGTGATGTACCTGTTTTCGGGCCGTAGTTCAAGTTGGTGATATCCACCTTCTAGTTTAAGCTTGGAAAACATTGTGGCTCCATTGAGCTCATGGATGATGTCGTCCATGGTGGGTGTGTTGTGATGTTCACTTAGAATGGCTGTATTTGCTTCGTACATGTCTATGCAGATTCTGACCTTGTTTGGGTCCTTGGGCTTTGGGGGTGTCACGATGGGGAGACCCAGGGTGTAGGGCCTGTCCCCGTCTCGACGATATCATCGGTCTCCAGTGACTGTAGCTCTTCTTCGAACTTCTTTCGGATGTGGAAGGGTACACGTCTGTGTAGTTGGCATATGGGCTGGGCATGGGTGTCTATGTGTAGTTTAACCTGGAAATATTTCAGCTTTCAGATTCCATTGAACAGCTCTGGATGGCTGTCCACCAGTACATTTTCCACTGTGTGCTTGACTGGTGGGAAGAGATGCGGAGTTGATTATCTTGATCAGGCCTAGCTTCTCAGCTGTTGGGTAGATCACCTTGAATTACATAGAATGGGCTCTGAGTGTTCTCATCTCTTGCCTCTACATTGCATGTGAGTCACAGGAGGCTGGTGGCACCTTAATTGGGGAGGCTGGGCTCGTGGAATGGCTGGAGCGGAATACGTGGAATGAATGGTATCAAATACATCAAACGCATAGTTTCCATGGTTTCCATGTGTTTGATGCCATTCCATTTGCGCCGTTCCAGCCATTATTATGAGCCGTCCTCCCCTCAGTAGCCTCCACTGATGTGAGTGCACCAGCGATGGGCAGTGGGATTGTGGAGCCATATGAAAATATTTCGATTTTTGCTGGACTGAGCTACGGCTATGGCTTCATTGTGTTGAAAACCACCTCACTGATAATGTTCACTGCAACCGCTGAGTCTATCAGAACTGCTACTATGTTGTCATAAACAATTATCAGTCTTACTGCACTGTCGTGCCTAAACATTACAGTACATTATTCTCATGAAACAACCTGTACTCAGGGGTAGATGTAACATAGTAAATGTAAATCTAGGACACTCCAATTAGTATGATATGTTATGTTTTGTATGGCTTGTCATAATTTGTGGATGTCCGTCATCCATTTCTTAAAATATGTTACGAATTGCAATTGGTGCAATATGCAAATGTATGATATGTTACAAATTCCAATTTGTTGTGGCTAAGTGGTTAACTCTAACGTTAGCTAAGTGGCTGTCGTTAGCTAATTTAGGGGTTAGGGTTAGAGTTAAGGTTAGAGTTAGGGAAAGAGTTAGCTAACATGCTAAGTAGTTGCTAATCAGCTAAAATGCTCAAGTTGTCCATGATGAGATTCGAACATGCAACCTTTGGGTTGCTAGACATTCGCGTTACACTCTACTTTAGTTTTTGCATTAAGTAACCTTCTGTCTAGCCTTGTCGAGAACTTGGCTACCATGGCACAAAACCAGCTAAAAAAGTGTGGGAAATCAGTGATGCCTCGCAACACGTCATACTAATCAAATGCCTTGCTAATCAAAATTTGTTGATGTATGTGTGTTTGTGGTGAACCGTGTGACTGTAACAGGAACAAACATAACCTTTTGCAAGGTGATGGGTTAAGAAGAGATAACGGGACCTGTCACGCTGATTGATGGGTTTAGAAGAGATAACGGGACCTGTCACGCTGAATGATGAGTTTAGAAGAGATTACGGGACCTGTCACGCTGATTGATGGGTTTAGAAGAGATAACGAGACCTGTCACACTGATTGATGGCTTTAGAAGAGATAACGGGACCTGTCACGCTGATTGATGTGTTTAGAAGAGATAACGGGATCTTTCACGCTGATTGATGGGTTTAGAAGAGATAACGGGACCTGTCACGCTGATTGATGTGTTTAGAAGAGATAACGGGATCTTTCACGCTGATTGATGGGTTTAGAAGAGATAACAGGACCTGTCACGCTGAGTGATGTGTTTAGACGAGATAACGGGACCTGTCACACTGAGTGATGGGTTTTCAAAAGAATTATGTGGCTCTTGTCAGTACCAATGACATGGAAAGAATTGGCTGTTTTTTGACGGAGTTAGAACGAAAAGAAGTCCCACAACTGTCTCGACCCATAGTTGTACCAAAAGAGTGTCTATTCAGGAAAGCACCAAGAGTCCGGCGAGACGAGGCCTATTCAGGGACCCAGCAACAGACGACCAACCGCCAGACATAGGAATTCAACTATCGGTTGTTGGTTTTCAGTGACAACAATGAAAGTAAGTGCTCTAACTTCTAACAAAATAGCTATCTACAGCTACGCTATCTACAGGTAATCTATCTACAGCTAAGCTATCCTCTCTACAGCTAAGCTATCCTATCTACAGCTAGGTTATCTAAAGCTTTTGGCAATAGGCCATGCAGCTACAGGTGAACTTTTGTTTGATTGTTGGTTTGTTTGTTTTTTATTCCAATATTAATCATTAGACTCTCATATAGGACGAAAACAGTGTTGCACAAATCCTACAGGCTCACATGTGTAGGCTACATTTAATAATATCTTCAGTTGATCATAGGGACAATTGTAGCCTAGATAATGTATACCTAGTTTGTTTTTGTCCCTTGGCAAATTGCAAATGTGTTGCATAATGCATGACGACCATCTCAGATATTAAAACCTTATTTTCCTTTTATTAAAGGTCACTGTTACAACTACTTCTGGTACAAAGTCACGGATACTTAGAGGTCCTTTGGAAAGAATTGGTTAATGTCTTCAAGGTAATCGGCCCAGAGCAACACCAAAGTATTTGACGCAAGAACTGCAAACACAGTGCCTCACAAAATAACTCATCCAAATCAAGGGGCCATGTCCAATTTGACATAGCACAGAAAGTCAGCAGGGCCATTGGAGAGCAGACAGATCTCCTGCAGCGATTTGTTAAAGACTGTGAGCTGAAGCCAGAGTCTGGAAAGCACTCAATCTCAGGTAGATCTGAGGACATCAACCATATAGTAAGTGTATTTCTTTTTCAGAAGATGTTTGCTTTGACACCTGGCAGGTTCTACCCTTACCAGAACTTCTAAATACACCTGTTTCACAAATTGGACTATGAGGAACTAGCGTTGTGGATCAGCAACCACATACAGTCTCATACTGTATAGTCTGATGTTATCTAAAACTCCAGCAAGCTGTCTTCCATGGTACAGGATAAGTGAATGTTATCTTGTGCTGTCCCTCCCTGCTCTTCCATATGCCTGCATGTAGGACTCAAGTTCTTGGGGTGGTCCATAGTTGACTACATGATGAACACCCTTAAAGTCTAGCCCCATTCCCAGGGCTGAAGTAGCCATCACAACTCTGAGTTATGATGACTCATCTTTCAAGGCTGTGATGATGTGCAGTTGTATGTGCTCGGGTGTCTCTCTCAGGGAAAAACATGTTGAAAAGCCTGTTTTCCAGTGAGTCTTCTGCTCCTGCTGAATGCACAGATTCCTGTCCACAAAAATGCTGAAAAACCTTGTTGTACATCAAAAAACAGTCTTCATTTCTCTTACAGTATATGACCTTAGGGTCTGAGGCTCCTTTGATTCCAACTCTGTGAGCAACCATGAAAACTTCTTTACAGTGTCATTAGACACCATGCCAGTGTGATGTTGTCCCTGTCAGGACTTTTCACCACCTCAACCCATTGCTGCATGCCCACGTGCTTCGTGAGGCTCTTATTGTAGTCTTGGAAGCTGTAGCTGTGAAGGCCAATACAGGAACAGGAACTGGTAGGATTGACCGCAGCGCGCCAACCATTCCACAACACTTCCGGAAAGCAGCCTCCTACCCCTGTGCCTTACCCCTTTATAGGAAATGGGATAAAAATAACAAAATATGCATTAGTTGTCATAACAAAGGACAAAATCAAACTGGTTCAATGACAACGTTGTCATATTGAAGGTAGACTGTGGCCTTTGTGTTCATTTAAAGGAGTGTTATTTTAAATGATCCAACATCATTTATTACAAGGGATACATATACTAAAACGCACAAACACAACTGATCAAAGAATTAGCAGGTTTCACACGTTAGACACTCATTTTTGTATTGTTATTTTTACAAGTCAAATAATACCAGGTCCTTGGTATTGAAACTGTAACTAGTGCCTGCAACCTGGTGCAGGTTATCGACAACCTACCAGGGTAGTTATAAACAGCACAGGAATTAAATCATAAACATGTATTGGTCACATCTTTTCTAATGCTGCAGACATGTGCTTTAAAGCAGTACCCAGATCCATTGGATGTAGTAATCACAATATAATAGCCATATCTAGGAAAACCAAAGTTCCAACAGCTGGGCCTAATATAGTGCCGCTGATCGGAAAACATACAGTAAAATGAGAAATCATGTGACTAAACTGAACGAAAAGAAGAAGAAAATGTACTATGAAACAAATATAAATTATATGAAGAATGATAGTAAAAATCTTTGGAGCACCTTAAATGACATTTTAGGCAAAAAGGCAAACTAGGCACCATCATTCATTGAATCAGATGTCTCATTCATCACAAAGCCCACTGATATTGCCAACTACTTGTAATGATTTTTCTTTGGCAAGATTAGCAAATTTAGGCATGACATGCCAACAACAAATAGTGAATTTGCATATTCATGCATAACTAACCAAATGATGAAAGAAAATAATTGTAATTTTGAATTCCGTAAAGTGAGTGTGGAAGAGGTGAACAAATGATTGTTGTCTATCCACAATGACAAGCCACCTGGGTCTGAAAACTTGGATGGAAAATGACTGAGGATGGTAGCGGACGATATTGCCACTCCTACTCTATTCAATCTAAGCCTACAGGAACGTGTGTGCCCTCAGACCTGGAGGGAATCAAAAAGTATTTCCGCTTCCCAAGAATAGCAAAGCATCACGGTATGGCAACAGCACCATCCTCAATCGCATGGCGCTGCAGAGGGTTGTGCAGACAGCCCACCACATCACTAGGGCCGAGCTTCCTGCCAACCAGGATCTCTATTTCAGGAGGTGTGAAATGAAGGCCCGGAAAATTGTTAATGACTCCAGCCACCCAAGCCATAGGCTGTTCTTTCTGCTTCCGCACAGAAAGAGGTACCGGTGCGTCAAGTCTGACGCCAACAGGCTCCTGAACAGCTGAACAGCTTCTATCCCCAAGCCATAAGACTGGTATTTTTTTGCATTGTCTCAATGCACACTCACGGGACTCTCCACACTCACTCACACTGCACACACATTTATACTGACTCTACACACACGCACAAGTACTCACATACAATCATAATTTACGGTACTACTACTGTGATAATCATACATCCTGATACCTAGACACCATACCCCTATACATACAGTGCATTCTGAAAGTATTCAGACCCCTGAATTTTTCCACATTTTGTTACGTTACAGCCTTATTCTAGAATGGATTTAAAAAAAAAATCCCCTCATCAATCTAAACACAATACTCGATAATGACAAAGCAAAATACAGGTTTACAGAAATTGTTGCAAATTTATAAAAATGTAAAAGTGAAATAGCACATTTACATATGTTTTCAGACCCTTTAGTCAGTACTTTGTTGAAGCACCTTTGGCAGTGATTAAATCAAATCTCATTTTATGTCACATGTGCCAAATACAACAGACCTTAGCGTGAAATGCTTACTTACAAGTCCTTAACCAACAATGCAGTTCAAGAAATAGAGTTATGAAAATACTTAATAAATAAACTAAAGTAAAAAATCGAATCAAATCAAATAGTAACTCAAGAAAATTACATAATATTAACGAAGATATATACAGAGTTTTTTTTGGCACCGAGTCAATGTGCAGGGGTACAGGTCAGTCGAGGTCATTTGTAAAGTGACTATGCATAGATAATAAACAGCGAGTAGCAGCAGTGTAAAACCAAAGGGGGGGGGGGGGGGGGTCAAGGTAAATAGTCCAGGTGACCATTTGATTAATTGTTCAGCAGTCTTATGGCTTGGGGGGGTAGAAGCTGTTAAGGAGCCTTTTGATCCTAAACTTGGCGCTCCGGTACCGCTTGCCGTGCGGTAGCAGAGAGAACAGTCCATGACTTGGGTGACTGGAGTCTTTGACAGTTTTTAGGGCCTTCCTCGGACACCGCCTAGTATATAGGCCCTGAATGTCAGGAAGCTTGGCCCCAGTGATGTACTGGGCAGTATAAATTACCCGCTGCGGTGCTTTACGGTCAGATGCCGAGCGGTTGCCATACCAGGCGGTGATGCAACCAGTCAGGACGCTCTCGATGGTGCAGCTGTCGAATTTTTTGAGAATCTGGGGACCAATGCAAAATCTTTTCAGTCTCCTAAAGGGGAAAAGGTGTTGTCGTGCCCTCTTCACAAAAGTCTTTGTGTGTTTGGACCATGCTAGTTCGTTGGTGATGTGGACACCAAGGAACTTGAAACTCTCGACCCACTCTACTTCTGCCCCCTCAATGCTAATGAGGGCCTGTTCGGCTCTCCTTTTCCTATAGTCTACGATCAGCTCCTTTGTCTTGCTCACATTGAGGGAGAGATTGTTGTCCTGGCACCACACTGCCAGGTCTCTGACCTCCTCCCTATAGACTATCTAATCGTTGTCGGTGATCAGGATTGCCACTGTTGTGTCGTCCGCAAACTTAAAAGATTACAGCTTTGAGTCTTCTTGTATTTGGGGAATTTCTCCCATTCTTCTCTGCAGATCCTCTCAAGAAGCTCTGTCAGGTTGGATGGGGGGCATCACTGCCCAGCTATTTTCAGGTCTCTCCAGAGATGTTCGATCGGGTTCAAGTCCAGGCTCTGGCTGGGCCACTCAAGGATATTCAGAGACTTGTTCCGAAGCCACTCCTGCCTTGTCTTGGCTGTGGGCTTAGTGTCATTGTTCTGATGAAAGGTGAACCTTCGCCCCCAGTCTGAGGTCCTGACTGCTCTGGAGCAGGTTTTCATCAAGGATCTCTCTATACTTTGCTCTGTTCATTAATCTCCCAGTCCATGCCATTGAAAAACATCCCCACAGCATGATACTGCCACCACCAAGCTCTGTCAAAGTGATCATTGGGTTCTTGGTCCAAGGCCCTTCTCCCCCGATTGCTCAGTTTGGCCGGGCAGCCAGCTCTAGGAAGAGTGTTTGTAGTTCCAAACTTTTTCTATTTAAGAATGATGGACGCCACTGTGTTCTTGGGGACCTTTTAATGCAGCAGAAATGTTTTGGTACCCTTCCCCAGATCTGTGCCTCGACACAATCTTGTCTCGGAGCTCTATGGACAATTCCTTCAACCTCGTGGCTTGGTTTTTACTCTGACATGCACTGTCAGCTGTGGGACCTTAAATAGACAGGTGTGTGCCTTTCCAAATCATGTCCAAAGAATTCAATTTACCACAGGTCGCCTCCAATCAAGTTTTAGAAACAACTCAAGGATGATCAATGGAAACAGGATGCACCTGAGCTCAATTTCGAGTCTCATAGCAAAGGGTCTGAAAAATTATGTAAGGAATATTTCATTTGCAAAAAATTCATTTTCGCTTTGTTACTATGTGGTATTGTGTGTAGATTGATGAGGGGATCAATTTTAGAATGAGGCTGGAACTTTACAAAATGTGAAAAAGTCAAGGGGTCTGAATACTTGCCGAATACACTGTATCTACCTCTATCATTCCAGTATCCCTGCACATGTTATGTATGGTTTTGGAACTGACCCTGTATGTAGCTTCTTACTTGTGTTCTTCTTCCATTTTTATTGTGTGTTTTAGTTCTACCTTATGCTATTTTTAGGGCTACTTTGATATGTATTACTGCATTGTTGGGTTTGGAGCTAGCGTGAAAGCATTTCAATGACATAAAAAGCTTGAAACTTCACAAACTGTGACTTTTCTAAACTGTAACTGAAGCAGATGTTCTAAACTTCACAGTCAACATCACATCCCCATCTGCTTTGTCTTTCTTCAGCCTGCATGTAAACGTTCTGCTGTTGGTATCCTACTGTAACACAAAAAAAACCAGATAAACAGACTACTGAGAACTGGTGAAATGTTCATGATGTGGAATAAATGAAAACAATTGCAAAGAGCAGTGTGATATGAAAAAAAAGGGCCTTGTCTGCACTTTGAAGTGTTTACAGCAGCGATGCAATACTTTGAACAGCGTGCCTCTGTTTTTGTTGTGATTGCTAATGCGTCCTATACAGCAACGATGGCCCTTTACATAATAACCTCATACGGTTCTATTGTAACACATGAATTAGCGCATGTAGCTTCAGGGTTGAACTTGTCAATAGAAAGCTGGTAGAGCAACTAATCAGAACACCACATGTTTAGTTCGGTGAATGAAGGAAGTCTAGGGTTTATCTTCAAAACACTTGATTTGCTAGATACACCACGAAAGCCAATTAAAAACTCTAAATAATCCCTCTACGTTGATATTGACTCATTGTACTGATTTTTATATTTTTTATTATTATTTTATTGTGTGTATTCTATTTTATCCTTCCAGCATGTCAGAAGGTTTGAGGCATATTGCTGCCTGCAATTGCTTTGGTAAATAGGCTAGCAGTCTTCAAAGACATCACCTTTTACGGCATTAGTGAGGCTAGATTGACTCTAGTTATTCGGAGGGTACATGTCATTAGAAGAGACAGTTGATTGGACCATGGTATTGTGCGGATGGATCCCAGAGTGGTAGTTGCAAAAGTCAACAGACTTTGATCTTTCAAATTCCTCTCATATGTCTTTTATTCCAAGTCCAATATTGAGTCACATGAAGGCCTAGAGTACCCTTCGGTGCCTATAGGCCTAGTCTAGTTGCCTGTACCAATTTCAGTTTGTTTGCTCAAGTCATATTAATACCCCAATTCCAGTGTTATTGTAGCATTTCTGTATAGGAGAGGAATTACATTATACGACCAGTTAGCTGGGTACACATGGTATTAGCTGGGTACTCATGGTATGAGCTGGTTACTCATGGTATTAGCTGGGTACTCATGGTATGAGCTGGTTACTCATGGTATGAGCTGGTTACTCATGGTATGAGCTGGTTACTCATGGTATTAGCTGGGTACTCATGGTATGAGCTGGTTACTCATGGTATGAGCTGGGTACTCATGGTATTAGCTGGTTACTCATGGTATGAGCTGGTTACTCATGGTATTAGCTGGGTACTCATGGTATGAGCTGGGTACAGATGGTATGAGCTGGTTACTCATGGTATGAGCTGGTTACTCATGGTATGAGCTGGTTACTCATGGTATGAGCTGGGTACTCATGGTATGAGCTGGGTACTCATGGTATGAGCTGGTTACTCATGGTATGAGCTGGGTACTCATGGTATGAGCTGGGTACTCATGGTATGAGCTGGGTACTCATGGTATGAGCTGGGTACTCATGGTATGAGCTGGTTACTCATGGTATGAGCTGGTTACTCATGGTATGAGCTGGGTACTCATGGTATTAGCTGGGTACTCATGGTATGAGCTGGGTACTCATGGTATGAGCTGGGTACTCATGGTATGAGCTGGGTACTCATGGTATGAGCTGGGTACTCATGGTATGAGCTGGGTACTCATGGTATGAGCTGGTTACTCATGGTATTAGCTTTGTACTCATGGTATGAGCTGGGTACAGATGGTATGAGCTGGTTACTCATGGTATGAGCTGGTTACTCATGGTATGAGCTGGGTACTCATGGTATGAGCTGGTTACTCATGGTATTAGCTTTGTACTCATGGTATTAGCTGGGTACTCATGGTATTAGCTGGGTACTCATGGTATGAGCTGGGTACTCATGGTATTAGCTGGGTACTCATGGTATTAGCTGGGTACTCATGGTATTAGCTGGGTACTCATGGTAATGTGACATTTATCACCAGAGCAGACTCTTCATAAGGGGGCACTGTGCAGTGGTGCCCTGCAGTGTTTGTTTGTTGTTTAAACTCGTCCGATTTTGTTGCTTTGTTTAACAGTGCTTTATGTTGCATCGGATTACCAATTAGGCTACAGCAGAGCGACATGAAGTGCTGGTACCTGAAACGGCACGCAACACTTTTGAGAAAGTTGCCGCAACCACACATCCGCTATAGCAGAAACTATCTTTTACAATGTAACAACTCGCATTGGGGAGAATGGATCAAAGGGGACATACCTGCAGAGATGGTGAGACAAAACAACCAGGGCGAAGGATTACTAAGAAAAAAGAGGGAAAGGAGGTGTGGCCAGAGGTTGAGGAGGAACAAAACAAAGATTCCGCTTCCAACTATCCTGCTCTCCAATGTCCAATCACTGAAGGCGAAAATGGACGAATTGCGGGCAAACTCACTGTATCTATATGAATACAGGAAGGTATTTTCTAAAACTTGGGCTGTCGGAGGCTGTGCCCGACTCTGAAGTCACCCCTGACAGATTCACTATTACTCGGATGGACAGAGACTAGTGAGGCTGCTGGTAAGGAGCACTGAGGGGGAGTCTGTGTTCTGATAAATGATAGGTAAAACTACGATTGTCAGGAAAAAAATCTGCACTCCTGATATAGAGCTACTGTCAGTGTCACTGCACCCGTTCTTCCTGCCCCGTGAATTCCCCCAGCTTTTTCTGACTGTTGCTAATATTCATTGAAGAGCAAAGAGGGTCAAGGTGAACAAAGAGATAAAAAAGGTGAGATACAAGGATAAGGTGCAACAGACACTAGCATAGGGAGACTCTCCAGTACAAGGATAAGGTGTAACAGACTCTAACATAGGGAGACTCTCCAGTACAAGGATAAGGTGCAACAGACACTATCATAGGGAGACTCTCCAGTACAAGTATAAGGTGCAACACACACTATCATAGGGAGACTCTCCAGTACAAGGATAAGGTGTAACAGACACTATCATAGGGAGATTGTCCAGTACAAGGATATGGTGTAACAGACACTATCATAGGGAGACTCTCCAGTACAAGGATAAGGTGCAACAGACACTATCATAGGGAGACTCTCCAGTACAAGGATAAGGTGTAACAGACACTATCATAGGGAGATTCTCCAGTACAAGGATAAGGTGTAACAGATAATGCCTCAGGGAGACTCTCGGTCTGCCTGGTTGTTAAGAATATGGCAAACGCCCCCTTCAAAAGGGAGGCAACGTCTCCATCCCTGCCCGGACGAGAGAGTGTGCCTCTCTACAGCCAATTAACTAAATTAGTTATTCACCTGCTTTGAAGGAAGTTGCGCCCCTGCTCCCCCAGCCTATCTAGAGGAGGATGTCATGGCAACCGACCAACATTGAAACCCAGCCTACTGCACTTTACTGAGACAATGAAACCCATCCTACTGCACTTTACTCTGACATTGAAATCCAGCCTACTGCACTTTACTCTGACATTGAAACCCAGCCTACTGCACTTTACTGAGACAATGAAACCCAGCCTACTGCATGTAAGTA
Source organism: Salvelinus alpinus (assembly GCF_045679555.1). Lineage (NCBI taxonomy): Eukaryota > Metazoa > Chordata > Actinopteri > Salmoniformes > Salmonidae > Salvelinus > Salvelinus alpinus. The sequence continues at coordinate 11,997,008 of NC_092088.1, read as the reverse complement.
TTCTTTGCTGTTGTTTTTCTATTACATTTTTTAAATATGTGACATGTTTTATGACTGCAAAATTAATTGTCTCTCTGAGGACAGAAGTTTTTTTGAATATAAATCATTAGATAGTCCTTAATTAGGAAAGTATCTTCACACACGCACATGCAGACAAACACACATACACACACACACCTTAAGAGGCTGGTGGAGAAGCTACCGGAGGACAGGCTCATTATTGTGGCTGCAATGGAATCAATGGAATGCTACACAAAAAATTGCTGGGTTAAAAAAAAAACAGCGCTGGGTAATAGTGGACAGAACACACGTTGGGTTATTTTGACCCAGCCGGTTGGGTCACATTTTTTAATCACTCTCACAGATGTGTAGCCTATTGGGGGCGTGTCTATAAGTTAGTTAAAGACCATCATTGTTCTCTTATATAAATCATTCATTGAGAGAATTCTGTCCTACTGCTTGACCTGCTGGTTTGGGAATATCAAGGTTTTACAGGAAAATAGTTTGGGCAAGATAGTCAGGACTGACTAAAAATAATAATGGGGCAGCAACAGCAAGAAGTGTCATCTACCTGGGCAGAGTCCACCATAAGCCAAATATAAAATCAGTTCACTCTTACCACCCACTCCATCCCAAAATCCAGCTCCTTACCTCTGGCTGCAGGTACAGAGTACCTAAGGTAAGAAAAGAAAATAGGGCCAAGTACTCTATTATTCTGAATGCAATTCTGGAACTTAGCAAAATCTTGGACGAGTTGCCCTTCAGCTCTTGCACTTTACTAAGACAATGAAACCCAGCCTACTGCATGTAAGTATTCTTTGCTGTTGTTTTTCTATTACATTTTAAAAATATGTGACATGTTTTATGACTGCAAAATTAATTGCCTCTCTGAGGACAGAAGTTTTCTGAATATAAATCATTAGATAGTCCTTAATTAGGAAAGTATCCTCACACACGCACATGCAGGCAAACACACACACACACACACACACACCTTAAGAGGCTGGTGGAGAAGCAACCGGAGGACATGCACATTTCTTTATTTTCTTTAATATTTTTGCACATTACTTATTTTAATATAAAATTGGACACCAAGGAACTTGAAGCTCACAACCTGCTCCACTACAGCCCTGTCGATGAGATTGGGGGCGTGCTCGGTCTTCCTTTCCTGTAGTCCCCAATCATCTCCTTTGTCTTGATCATGTTGAGGGAGAGGTTGTTGTCCTTACACCACAAGGTCAGATCTCTGATCTCCCTATAAGCTATCTCGTGTCAGTGAATAGGTCTACCACTGTTGTGTCATCGGAAAACTGAATGGTGTTGGAGTTGTGCCTGGCCATGTAGTTATGAGTGAACAGGGAGTACAGGAGGGGACTGAGCATGCACCCCTGAGGGGCACCAGTGTTGAGGATCAGGGTGGCGTGTGTTGTTACCTACCCATACCACCTGGGGGTGTTCCGTCATGAAGTTCAGGATCCAGTTGCAGAGGGAGGTGTTTAGTCCTAGGGTCCTTAGCTTAGTGATGAGCTTTGAGGGCACTATGGTGTTGAATGCTTAGCTGTAGTGAATGAATAGGATTCTCATGTAGGGGTTCCTTTTATCCAGATGTGAAAGGGTAGTGTGGAGTGCTATAGAGATTGCATCATCTGTTGATCTGTTAGGGCGGTATGCAAATTGGAGTGGGTCTACGGTTTCCGGGATAATGGTGTTGATGTGAGCAATGAGCAGCCTTTCAAAGCACTTCATGGCTACATACGTGCGTGCTACGGGTCAGTAGTCATTTAGGAAGGTTACCTTAGTGTTCTTGGGCACAGGGACTATGGTGGTCTGCTTGAAACATGTAGGTATTACAGACTCAGACAGGGAGAGGTTGAAAATATCATTGAAGACACTTGCCAGTTGATCAGTGCATGCTCGGAGAAAACGTCCTGGTAATCTGTCTGGCCCTGCGGCCTTGTGAATGTTGACCTGCTTAATGGTCTTACTCACATCAGCTGCAGAGAGCGTGATCACACAGTCATCTGAAATAGCTGATGCTCTCATGCATGTTTCAGTGTTACTTGCCTCGAAGAAAGCATAGAAGTTATTTAGCTCGTCTGGTAGGCTCGTGTCACTGGGCAGCTCTCGGCTGTGCTTCCCTTTTGTAGTCTGTAATACTTTGCAAGCCCTGCCACATCCGACGACCGTCGGAGCCGGTGTGGTACGATTCGATCTTATTCCTGTATTGACGCTTTGCCTGTTTGATGGTTCATCGGAGGGTATAGCAAAATTTCTCATAAACTTCCGGGTTAGAGTCCCGCTCCTTAAAAGCGGCAGCTCTACCCTATAGCTCATTGCGGATGTTGCCTGTAATCCATGGCTTCTGGTTGGGGTACGTACTTACATTCACTGTGGGGACGATGTCATTGATTCACTTATTGATGAAGCCAGTGACTGATGTGTTCTACTCCTCAATGCCATTGGAAGAATTCCGGAACATATTCCAGTCTGTTTTAGCAAAACAGTCCTGTAGTTTAGCATCTGCTTCATCTGACCACTTTTTTATTGACCGAGTCACTGGTGCAGGCTGCTTTAATTTTTGGCTTGTAAGCAGGAATGAGGAGTATAGAATTATGATCAGATTTACCAAATGGAAGGCGAGGGAGAGATTTGTTTGCGTCTCTGCACGTGGAGTAAAGGTGTTTTAGAGTTTTTTTCCCACTGGTTGCAGCATTTAATATGCTGATAGAAATGAGGTAAAACAGATTTATGTTTCCCTGAATTAAAGTCCCCGGCCACTAGGAGCACCTCCACTGGATGAGCATTTTCTTGTTTGCTTATGGCAGTATACAGCTCATTGAGTGCGGTCTTAGGGCCAGCATCGGTCTGTGGTGGAATATAGACAGTTATGTAAAATACAGATGAAAACTCTCTAGGTATATAGTATGTTCTACAGCTTATCATGAGATACTCTACCTCAGGCAAGCAAAAACCTTGATACTTCCTTAGATATCGTGCACCAGCTGTTGTTTACAAATATACATAGACCGCCAGCCCATGTCTTACCAGAGGCTGCTGTTCTATCCTGCCGCTAGAGTGGATACTCCCCTAGCTGTATGTTATTCATGTCGTCCTTCAGCCATGACTCGGTGAAACATAAGATATTACAGTTTTTAATGTCCCATTGGTAGGATATACATGCTTTTAGCTCATCCCATTTATTTTCCTGTGATTGTACGTTGGCTAATAGTACAGATGGCAAAGGCCCGTCACCTGATTCTCACAAGGCACCCTGATCTCCTTCCGCAAATTCTCTGTCTCTTTCTCCTGCGAATGACGGGGATGAGGGCCTGTTCATGTCTCTGGAGTTAATCCCTCTTGTCGCACTCATTAAAGAAAAATTATTCGTACAATTCCAGATGTCCAGAAGCTCTTTTTGGTCATAAGAGATAGTAACAGCTACATTATGTACAAAACAAGTTACAAAAAATGTGAAAAAACAAACAGAGCATGGTTGGTTAAGAGCCAATACAACAGCAGCCATCCCCTCCGGCGCCATTATACACCACTCCATAGGCAATTGAGAAACTCATACTCTTGTGTAAGCCTCATATGAGCTACAAATGTGTGAGTGAAAAAGCTTAACATACAGATGACAATAGAACAGAATACATTAACCAAAAATGTATTGGTTAATAAATAACACACTGAAAGCAACGCCCTTACTAAGCCACACCTCAAGTGTTGTGATCTTACCTGGTGGGTCATAGCTCAATAACCTAGCATCAATATCCCAAAAACTCAACAGAACCCCCCTTTGTACCTGTTCTATCATCAGGTTTTAGTTTTCGGTGCAGCGGTCGTATTTGGTGAGGACCCGGGGTGACATGCCAAATATCTTCAGTCGCCTTAGGAAGTAGAGACACTTCTGCGACCTCTTGACAAGCGTGCTGATGTGGGGGGGGGTCCATGTGAAGTCCTTTGTGATGTGACACAGAGGAACTTAAAAAACTGCTGACTCTCTCTACTGCAGTCCTGTTGATGTGGATCAGGGCACGTTCCCTCCTCTGCTACCTGAAGTCCACAATCAACTATTTTGTTACGCTGAGAGAAGGGTTGTTGTCCTGGCACCACAATGTCAGTTCACTTACCTCTCTATTCGTCATTGTTGGTTACCAGGCCTTCAACCGTGGTGTTGTCAGCAAACTTTATGATGGAGTTGGTGTCACGCAAAGCTGTGCAGTCGTGGGTGAACAGGGAGTACAGCAGAGGACTGAAGACACACCCCTGGGGGGCTCCTGTGTGACGTGTCAGCCTGTGATCTGCCCGTCAGGAAGTCCAAAGGCCTCATTTATCAATCATGCGTAGGCACAAACTTTACACACAGCCATGACCATGCGTACGCACAGTGCCAAGTGATGGAATAAGGAAACTGTTTGTCAAGCATAGAATGGGGAAAATAGTGAGTGCACAAAACATTAGGAACACCTTCCTAATATTGAGTTGCACCCCTTTTGCCCTCAGAACAGCCTCAATTCATTGGAGAACGGACTACAAGGTGTCAAAATATTGGCCCATGTTGACTCCAATGCTTCTCACAGTTGTATCATGTCATGCTGGATGTCCTTTGGGTGGTGGACCATTCTTGATTCTGGGAAACAGTTTGATTGTGAAAAATCCAGCAGATATGCAGTTCTTGACATACTCAAACCGGTGTGCCTGGCACCTACTACCATACCCCGTTCAAAGGCACTTGAATATTTTCTCTTGCCCATTCACCCTCTGAATGTCACACATACATAATTAATGTCTCAATTGTCTCAAGGATAATAATCATTCTTTTAATGGTCTCCCATTTATGTACACCGAGATGTTGATTTAACAGGTGACATGAATAAGGGATCATAGCTTTCACCGGGATTCACCTGGTCAGTCTGTCATGGAAAGAAAAGGTGTTCCTAATGTTTTGTACACTCAATATATGTTGAAAATGTCTGATATTGTGAGAGCAATAATTAAATATTTTCAATTTCATTGTATTTTCATTGTGAATTAATTTAACATATCTTGACAGGAATATCATTTGACCTTATCAGTGCATTTGTCACGATAACAATCCACATAAAGTACAGTAATTTGTTAAATTAGAGGCATGTGTGAAAGTGAAACCATTGTTATAATACACTGCTCAAAAAAATAAAGGGAACACTTAAACACCACAATGTAACTCCAAGTCAATCACACTTCTGTGAAATCAAACTGTCCACTTAGGAAGCAACACTGATTGACAATACATTTCACATGCTGTTGTGCAAATGGAATAGACAAAAGGTGGAAATTATAGGCAATTAGCAAGACACCCCCAATAAAGGAGTGGTTCTGCAGGTGGTGACCACAGACCACTTCTCAGTTCCTATGCTTCCTGGCTGATGTTTTGGTCACTTTTGAATGCTGGCGGTGCTGTCACTCTAGTGGTAGCATGAGATGGAGTCTACAACCCACACGAGTGGCTCAGGTAGTGCAGCTCATCCAGGATGGCACATCAATGCGAGCTGTGGCAAGAAGGTTTGCTGTGTCTGTCAGCGTAGTGTCCAGAGCATGGAGGCGCTACCAGGAGACAGGCCAGTACATCAGGAGACATGGAGGAGGCCGTAGGAGGGCAACAACCCAGCAGCAGGACCGCTACCTCCACCTTTGAGCAGGAGGAGCACTGCCAGAGCCCTGCAAAATGACCTCAAGCAGGCCACAAATGTGCATTAAAGTGGCCTGCTGGAGGTCATTTTGCAGGGCTCTGGCAGTGCTCCTCCTTGCACGAAGGCGGAGGTAGCGGTCCTGCTGCTGGGTTGTTGCCCTCCTACGGCCTCCTCCACATCTCCTGATGTACTGGCCTGTCTCCTGGTAGCGCCTCCATGCTCTGGACACTTTAACCACTAGGCTACCTGCCGCTACCTGCCGCCCCAAAATGAACTGGAACATACAACAGGTTGAAGTCAAGAGGGGTTTCTTTGCCATGATTCCATCAATGGGTTCCCAAATATGAATGGACCAATACTCACCCACATCGCCATAAAATCCCCATCCCAAAATAACTTAAACTATGCGAACAGAAAATGCATCCAACCTTATCCTACAGTATCAACTGCACATTATGTGATACATAAAAGACGCTGCTGAATGTGGTGACAGGGAGGCACGACGCGTTCATTCTGCAAAACAGAAATGTTGGCCTGTACGCCTGCAAATGGAAGCTGTTGAGGATAAACGCCTCACTCATTTACTGGTCAAACCACAACTGAGCGAGCCTATTAAAACCTTTTGGTTGCTGAGAAGAAGAACTGGTATTTACAGGCTGAGAAGAACTGGTATTTATCAATGATGATCTCCTTCCGGTGTGTCTATGACACTCTTCTAATTGTATGATAAATCATACATTTTAAGTAGTTTCTCTGCAATATTGATAAATGAGGCCCCAGGATCCAGTTGCAGAGTGTGTTGTCCAAACCCAGGGCACTGAGCTCGGTGTCGAGCTTGGAGGGAACAATAGTGCTGAATGCTAAACTGTATTCAATTAACAGCGTTCTCACATACTGTAGGTATTTCTCTTGTCCAGATGTCTGTATAGTGATGGAAATGGCATTGCAAATTGGAGTGGCTTCAGTGTGCCTGGCATGCTGGTCTTAGTGTAGGCCATGACTATCCTTATGAAGCACTTCATGATGACCTGGGTGAGTGTGACAGGGGGATAGTCATTTGAGCATGTCACCTTATTTTTTGGGGGGGGGGGGCACTGGGAAGATGATGGTCTCCTTAAAGCAGTTGGGGACTACATTCTGGGACAGCTGGTCAGACACACTCTGAGGACGCTGCCAGGGATGGGTCCAAGGATTGGCCGGCGGCTTTGTGAGGATTCACTCCTTTGAGTGTTCCTTTCTTCAGCCTTAGAGAGTGAAAGCACCTGATTGGCTGCAGCAGGGAGAATCTTCCTTGATGGCTCGGTATTGTCTGTTTCTTCCTGAATGGCTCGGTATTGTCTGTTTCGAAGTGAGCATAGAATGTGTTAAGCTTGTCTGGGAGGGAGGCTTCGTGGGCACCACACAGATGGATTTGCCATTGTAGTTTGTGATAGTCTGTAGCCCTTGCCACATGCATTTCTAATCTGAGTTGTCGAACATCAATACAACTTTGTCTGTATGGTCTTTTTGAGTCCCTGAATGGATTTGTAGAGCTCGTACCTGCTTGACCTTGTATGCGCCGCAGCATTTTCCAGACAAATTGCTAGCAATAAAGGCAGAAAATGTCCAAACTGTTGCATAAAGGCACATAGCTTTCTGTAAGCATGAGCAAGGTCACTTCCACAATTACAAATTATTTGTAATAAAACAAAAAGAAAGTGGATTTAACTGTGGATAAATTTTCACGTAAGGGTGTACAGTCAAGCCCGAAAGCATCTGTAATCTTCACTCCTCACTTATTGCTTATATCTACACTGCAACTCCTGCTCCAGTGAGGATCATTTAAATAGCAGTGACTTCACGAGTGCTCTCATCTTTGGTACTCGCATGGCACCAACATGTTCAGTACATAAGGCAAAGAGGTCTTTCTCAAGCAGCGTTGAGATGGAAGCTAGCGTGGTGTTCTAATAGAGTTGGAGACAACTTCAACGTCACAAGATGGCGATGTCAAAGATTATTTTCAATTTGTGATTATAATAATATAAAGACAACATATTTAAACATCCATGCATTAAGATCAACCCTGTCCAGAGACCTGCTTTGGATAAATGTGCACCATTCAGTGATGCACTTTGTAGCCTACTCTCTAACTCAACCTGTTTCTACTGTGTGCATTAGGACCTAACTGTCATTTTTATTGATACTGTGCATTAGTTGTATTTTGTACAAACATCCAGATACTCAGCTCATTTGTGTGGTGACTTTTTTTAGGGATGGGAGAGATACTCTGACTATTTATCTGTACGGCTGTGGACAGGTTGGTGTTATTGGGACAGTATTAAGCCCAGTCTTCCCTTGTGAAAAATCCACATGATTTCACGTGGAAAATAACATGAATTCACATGTACAATTTTATTTCACGTGAAACCATGTAGTTTTGTAACACTTGATATCGTTAGGAAGTCCCCGGAATGTCACAAAATATCCGCAGCGTTATCAATTTACACATTTCACACCCTTCGACATACATGATGCAAGTTTTGTTATGCAACAAGTCCTCACCTGGGATTTGAAATCACAACCTCTTGGTTCACAGCAGTCCGATCTTCATATTACACCTCAATGTCTGTGTCAATGACTAAGTTCTCCTGTATTCCTACACTTTAGACTTCAAATTAAATCTCAACTTTGTATAATACACTCAATCATTTTTGGTGTGAATAACATTAACACAGAAAAAAATACCTCACCAACATTAGACAACTATACAGAAAACACTCAAATAGTTAAAATAAGTCAATGACATCAGTGATGAGAGAACAGTCTGAATAACTCATTTACTGAACAACTAAAATAGCAGCGCAGCTAGCACTCTTTTGCTAAGTACAGAGATGTATTATATGTAATGAACAGGTAGAGGACTTCTGAGATTGCTATTGTTGTGGCGCAGAAGAAAGATCAGAGTACCCCAAAGGTTGTGAATTCAAATCCCAGGTGGGGTCATCTCAAAAGTTCAGTACTAAATGATCAAATGTCATGTCGTGACTATCATTAATGTGTTTGACTGTTATTTTATAAAATATTTACATGCCACGTTCAATTACGCGATTAAATTAATCATGTAACAATTAAGTAGTAATCTGGGGCACCATGGAAAAAGTTATTTAACGAGTTACTATCTCCCGACTAAACTCTAAAGATATAAAAATCTCTTATGTCAGTCATAGTCAATTCATTCATTCACCTTATCGGTCTCTTTCTGAATGTTGCAAAATTCTTGGATATCTGCACGAACACTAGAATAAATAATGAATCAACGATATACAAATTGGCTTAATTATTTATTTACTAACTAACTAACTATTCACACAGAATTACATAAACACACAAACAGGATAGTTTACACATTGATTACTACACAATGCAATGAAAAGTCTCTAGTGGACTAAACCGATATGACGGCTTGTTACACAAAATGGCGGATTCAAAAGAGAGGGAAAGTGAGAGACAAAAGAATTCCACTATCGTACATACAGCTGATAACTATGCTCATGGAAATGTGAATAGTTTGCACACATATTTACGTGTGTATGTCTTTGCTGTCTCTGTTGAAAACACTTGATCCATCTACGGGGAGTAATTCAAAATAAAATCTCTGGTTGTGTCCTTTGTAGCTGTAGCTTCTGTCTCGGAATGTCAGAACGGATCTTCCAGAGGAAGCTTACGTTAGAATGTATCTTTCAAAGTACCACCCGTTTGTCATCTGTTGAGTTTACTAGACTAAAGTACCTAAACAGCTGCAGACTGAATGTTTCTTTGTAGTCTTCTTCTTCAAGAGAGAGAGTTTCTAACTATTTCATACCTTTCAGCTCAAGCTGTCGGTCATGCTGGTCTAATGTAGTTCTAGAATCATTTTACACTCCCTTAGCAACCCGGCACTGTACTGGTCTCTAGAGATTTAAATTCCTACTATTCCAACGTGGAGCCACACAACGTTTTTCTGGTCTCGTAGATTCTAACCATTCGTGATGTTCTGTATAATATGTTAATTCTTCACATGGGGTTTTATGCACTCTGTCAAAAGGGGCGTTCCATGATGCCGACAATGTCTGTGCTCACGTGGGTGCAGCCACTTACTGGTTAAGACTTTATATGACAAACAACTCTCTCATTTAACTTCTTGACGCTAGAGGCCAGATTTATTTTTATTTTTTTAAATAACGTTCCCAAGGTAAACTGACTATTTCTCAGGCCCAGATCATAGAATATGCATATAATTTACAGATTAGGATAGAAAACACTCCAAAGTTTCCAAAACTGTCAAAATATTGTCTGTGAGTATAACAAAACTGATTTTGCAGGCGAAAACCTGAGGAAATCCAACCCGGAAGTGCATAATTCTTTTTTTTTATCCCTCTTCCATTTAAAGGGGTATCAACCAGATTCCTTTTCCAATGGCTTCCTCAGGCTGTGACCAGGCTTTAGACAGTTTCAGGCTTTTATTTTGAAGAATGAGCGAGATTTTTCAAAACGAGTCAGGTGTCCTTTGATTAGTTCCTGCGCACGAGGGGTAGCTCGACATTTTCTTTCTCTCTTTTATTGAATAGGTTACCGTCTGGTTGAAATATTATCGATTATGTATGTTAAAAACAACCTGAGGATTGATTATAAAAAACGTTTGACATTTCTACGAACATTACGGATACCTTTTGGAATTTGTGTCTGCCTTTCAGGAACGGAACGAGGCTGTGGTTTTCTGAACATAACGCGCAAACCAAATGGCGGTTTTTGGTTATAAAACTAATATTTATCGAACAAAAAGAACATTTGTGTAACTGGGAGTCTCGTGAGTGCAAACATCCGATTATCAATGGTAAGCAATTCATTTTATTGCTTTTCTGACCATGCTAATTTGGGGCTAGCTGTTCTTACTGTTTTGTCTAGTGATTGATAAACTCACAAACGCTTGGATTGCTTTCGCTGTAAAGCATATTTTCAAAATCTGACACGATAGGTGGATTAACAACAAGCTAAGCTGTGTTTTGGTATATTTCACTTGTGATTGCATGATTATAAATATTTTTTGTAATATTTTGCACCGTGAAATTCAGCGGTTGTTTAGGAAAATGATCCCGTAAAAGGGATCCGTGCGCAGAGAAGTTAACTGCCTTGTTCAGGGGCAGAACGACAGATGTTTTACCTTGCAACCTTTCGGTTACTAGGCCAATGCTGTAACCACTTGGCTACCTGCCGCCCCAAAACTTATGGTACATTGTTCTGTCATTACTGTCATGACTCTGAGTATCTGAAGGATCAGGTTACAGTGAGTCCACTCTACAGCACCCTCTCTCTCCCTCAGAGGGGGAGACGGGTGAAGATGTCAGTTTTATGACGGTCATAAATACCTTGTAGAAACTCTGCCTTTGGGCTCTGCAGGCTTGAGGGGAAAGAAACCTTGTTACAAGGAGATTCCTCCTGCCAAAACTACATCAAAAGACCGGAAAATGAAACAATATTTCTGTAATCCAAACGTTGGGAATAGTCTGTGGGTATTTAACCTTCTCAATAGGGGGTGCTGTTTACACTTTGAAAACAATTTGTTCCCAAATTAAACTGCCTCGTACTCAATTCTTGCTCGTACAATATGCATATTATTATTACTATTGGATAGAAAACACTCTAGTTTCTAAAACCGTTTGAATTATTTCTCTGAGTGAAACAGAACTCATTCTGCAGCTCACTTCCTGTCAAGAAGTGAGATTTCTGAAATCGAGGTCTCTGTTCCAGGGTCGGTTTATAAATTCCCTTGTAAGCTATGGGGCTACATGCACTGCATACGCCTTCCCCTAGATGTCAGTAAGCGGTGAGACTTTGAATGGAGTGGATAGCACCATCTGGGGGAGTATAAATCCTCTTGGAACGGAAGGACCGACCTTTTCGACGCGGGGCCTGACGCAGGAGGGATACCAAGCATGGCGTCCTGAAAAGCTTTCGGTTTAGCAGTTCTATATCTCCGGCTCTGATTTAATTTGTTTTTTGTCTTAACTTCATAAGGTAGTTAATTTAAACCGACTTATAGCAGTTTATAGCAGTTTATTGCGATTTTCTGGAATTTCTTTGTCATGCGTCGTCGCGAGTTGGACACCTCTCCGGCATATGGCTAACGTTAGCTGCTAATTACACGGTTGAAGAGGACATCTTTCAACCAAAAGATGATTGTTCTGGACAAAGGACACCTTGCCCAAGATTCTGATGGAAGCTCAACAAATAGTAAGAGGTCTTTATGCTATTAATTCGTATTTATGTTGAAAAATGTGAAACAATAATTCCGCCATGAATTGCGGTGCGGTCTCGCTTTAGCGCACGCTGTATATCATAGTAACGTTAATTTTAAAAATCTAACACAGCGATTGCATTAAGAACTAATATATCTTTCATTTGCTGTCCAACCTGTATTTTTCAGTCAAGTTTATGATTAGTTATCGATTAGATTAGGTGCCTCTCCAAGATGGCGCTGGACAGATTGCTTGAAGTTTGACTACTAATCACATTGTATAACAACGATTTGTGCCGTTAAATATGCACATTTTCGAACAAATCCTATATGCATTGTGTAATATGATGTTACAAGACTGTCATCTGATGAAGTATATGAAGGTTAGTCAAAAATTATATATCTTTTGCTGGTTTGTTAGGATCGCTAACCTTTGCTGCTGGTAAACGGCTTGTGTTTCTGGCTATTGTGGTAAGCTAATATAATGCTATATTGTGTTTTCGCTGTAAAACACTTAAATCTGAAATATTGGCTGGATTCACAAGATGGTGGTCTTTCATTTGCTGTACGCTGTGTATTTTTCAGAAATGTTTTATGATGAGTATTTAGGTATTTGACGTTGGTCTCTGTAATTATTCTGGCTGCTTCGGCACTATTTCAGATTGCAGCTGCAATGTAGAACTGATTTATACCTGAAATATGCAAATTTTTCTAACAAAACATATGCTATACAATAAATATGTTATCAGACTGTCATTTGATGAAGTTGTTTCTTGGTTAGTGGCTATTTATATCTTTATTTGGTCGAAATTGTGATAGCTACCTATGCAGGAAAAAAATGGTGGGGAAAAAAAGGTGTGTCTTTTGCTATCGTGGTTAGCTAATAGATTTACATATTGTGTCTTCCCTGTAAAACATTTTAAAAATCAGAAATGATGGCTGGATTCACAAGATGTGTATCTTTCATCTGGTGTCTTGGACTTGTGATTTAATGATATTTAGATGCTAGTATTTACTTGTGACGCTATGCTAGGCTATGCTAGTCAGCTTTTTTACTGATGGGGGTGCTCCCGGATCCGGGATTGGGTCCAATTAGAAGTTAAAGAATAACCATGTCCAAAAGTTGTTGATTTGTGATATCATGAAGGACGGTATAACTAAATGACTGTACCGACAAATGTATATGTCCCAGTTATCAGATTTACATTTAAATGTTGTGGTACGTATATGATTAAATATGAAACTATTTGTGAGAAGATGTGATGTTAGCCTTTTAACCCACTGTTCCTAGGCCATCATTGAAAATAAGAATTTGTTCTTAGCTGACTTGCCTAGTCAAATAAAGGTAAAATAAAATAAGTGAGTTCAGTTGTTCACATGTGAAACCATATGTTCACATGTTGTTACGAATCCCTTTGGCCCGACAGTCTGGGGGGGATGGTAATGGGACCCGTAACACAACTCACGCAAATTATAATAGTAAAAACGTAACAGTGAGAACAAATAACCACGACAACTAATATCTACCGTCAAACACTCAGGGGGGGAGGGGTGCAGGAAAAGGGGCTGAGCTGGACCCAAGGAAAGAAACAAATATCCCAAAACACCCCTAAGCTAGACTAGCCTATTTCAACAACAGCTAACTAACTAACCAAAAATACAGTGGGTGGTCCGCCCAGTTCTAACTAGTGTATTTAACAAAGTTTACCTACGGGTAGTGTATGCCCATGGGCGTCTTATCTTGGTTACCCCCTTTTCCCACCATCAAACAAACACTCACACACCATAACCAAAACAATACTCACAGATGGGGACAAAGTGACATGTATCCTCAACCACACAAGAGATCTAGAAACATATGGCATTATAGAGAGATTGCTACACAAAGAGATCGAGCTCCAGAGAAAACAACTGACAGGGTTTTTAAACCAAGGGAAAGGGAATGTGATTGGGTAGGAGAAAAGGAGCAGGTGTCTTCTGATTAGGGACTGATTGATGACTGATTGGGGAATGATGATGGTCATCTGTGAGTAGGGGAGAAGGAGAGAAAAGAAATACACACAGGATACACACAGAATACCTGTATCCGTAACACATGTATTCAATATAAAGTTCACATGTTAACACCACCTTTTCACATACGAGGAGAATAATGTTTTCACCTCACGTGAATTGCAGATTGACATGTGGAATTGTGAGTTTGACCTGTGAAAAACATTCATATGTGAAAATGTAATTAGTATTTTCACAAGTGAAAAACTTTGACATGCGAAAAACTAAATCTCACATGTGGAATTGCATTTCACGTTTCAAAATTGAATTTCCACTTTCACATGTGAAAAACGTTTAAATGTTTTCACTTGAAGTTTCATGTTATCACATGTTGCTTTTACATGTCACATGTTATCATATTAACTTCACATAAGATTCATGATTCATGTTGTTTTTAATAAGAGTTAAATCGTTGGATAACAAAAGTAGGCTGTAATGACGAGAGTATACGACTATTGACTATAAAAGTGTGCTGTTTTCTGTCATTTTAATTAAACAGCTTGTGTCATAAAGGAAGATCCAAGGCAGGTTGGATTAATTAGCATACAGGGAGGGACAAGGAAATATGGTCAAAATGTGGATGCAGTGGGCAGTGTCACGCCCTGACTGTAGAGAGTGTTTTATGTCTCTATTTTGGTTTGGTCAGGGTGTGATTTGGGTGGGCAGTCTATGTTCTATGATTTTCTATTTCTATGTGTTTGGCCGGGTGTGGTTCTCCATCAGAGGCAGCTGTCTATCGTTGTCTCTGATTGAGAACCATACTTAGGTAGCCTTTTCCCACCTGTGTTTTGTGGGTAATTATTTTCCGTGTGGGTTTGTGTGCACCTTGGTTGCGTCACGTTCTTTGCTGTTTACCTGTTTGTTTTTTTGGTTTCGGTTTCACTTTCATTAAAAGATGTGGAACTACATGCCGCTGCGCCTTGGTTGATTTATGACAGGGAGTTTGAGGATAGCGAGCGTGACAGGCAGATTAGAGAAATTTTGTTCACATGAGCAGACGCAACAAATCTCGATGAGATCGTGATCAGATCATCTTGATCGAATGACAACAACCACATGTTAATGCAAGGTGTAACCACGGCTGGGTCAAAATAACCCAACGTGTTCTGTACAATATTTACCCAAATTGGGTTGTTTTTAACCTAGCAGTTTACACATCAAACACATGGAAACACTAACAGCGTGTTTAACTCCATTGAGTTAATTCCAGCCATTACAATGATCCCGTCCTCTTATTGTCATCCCAACAGCCTCTTCTGACACACACACACAAACACACAAAGCACACACACATTAGCAATGGTTGCAGAGTTCTCATCAACCTTGGAAAGGCAGTCTCGGTTTTTAATGTCATTACTTAATATCAAGCTAGATGAAGAATGCTGCAGTCTGATCACGGACACATCACACAAAAGCACACATGCTCTGGTGTCACCTGCACATTATTGAAAAATTAACACTGAATTCTTGGCAAGGCATATTTGAATGCCAAGCATTCAATCGTTCTCGAGCATAACCTTGATGATCTGAGAGGTGTGGTATTTCAGACAATTACTGGTAGCTTTCATTTGCGAGGACAGATAAGCAATTCGTTTAGGGAAAAAACTTAATGGGACAGAAGTTCAGAAAACAAAGATGATGTTTTGGAAAGGCCTGAGCTGTCAATCTCGTCCTTCCTCCCCTTCCCTCAGCAGTATTGTGTCTGTGAACATGACCTCACCATGCTCTTGCGATTACATATTTCTCTCCATTACCAGTGATACAGTGACTGATCATTAGGTCATTGCATTATGACAGATCATAGGGCCTAGTCTCGACAACTAAAGCTACACAACATATTGAAGCTTGGAACGATCATATAGATCATATGTTGATTTGCGGCCGCTCGCCGCAGGTCCTCCTATCTAGCTGCTTCCACTTGTTCCGCTTCCGTCTCTTGCCTTGGACGCCAGTCAAACAGTGTTTAATGATATGATGCAGTCTCTTTGCGGCATCTCCCAATAAAGTGTCACTGTGCAGCCCCTGGTATTTGCCTTGGATGGTCTGGAGGACAAACCGGGCAGGTTTACTGTTTTCCTCCATCTGTTGGTGTTGGTTTAGGCAAGGTAAGACGTTTATTTGGGAACTTGAGTGGAGCGTAGCGGAGGCTAATTCTAGGGGCGACACAAATCATATGACAAAGTAAAAGATGTCCCTTTTATGATAGCCATTTTCTTTTCATTAGCGTCTCCCCATCTGAACTTGTCTAGCTCAGGGTTCGACTTTGATTGAGGGTTTGTGATGAGGTACAATTATTCAGGCTAGACCCCTTGATGAAAACCCAGAGGCATTATTGAATCCCATAATTAGAATCCAAAACCAATCTCCCTCTCCCTCCATTTCTGGCCAAAACTGTTGATGTCCTTCTGGAAGTTTGACATTTCTTAAAGTCTTCAAACTAACTAAGCCAAGCCATTAAAGTGATGAAAATCCCAGTGAAAGTTATTTTGGTCGTAGTAGTTACAGTTAGACTCATGGTCCCACCTCGGTAGTTAACTTCTCTGGGGCAGGTGGGACGCAAACGTCCCACCGGCCAATAGCCAGGGAAAATACAGCGCGCCATATTCAAATAACATGATATAAAAATCAAACTTTCATTAAATCACACATGTAAGATACCAAATTAAAGCTACACTCGTTGTGAATCCAGCCAACATGTCAGATTTCAAAAAAGCTTTCGGCGAAAGCATAAGATGCTAATATCTGATGATAGCACAAAAGTAAACAAAGAGAGAAGCATATTTCATCAATGCAAGCACGACACAAAACGTTGAAATAAAATATAAATCATGCCTTACCTTTGACGAAATTCTTTTGTTGGCACTCCAATATGTCCCATAAACATCACAAATGGTCCTTTTGTTCGATTAATTCCGTCGATATATATCCAAAATGTCAATTTATTTGGACCGTTTCATCCAGAAAAACACAGCTTCCAACTTTCGCCAAGTCACTACAAAATATATCAAAAGTTACATGTAAACTTTACCAAAACATTTGAAACTACTTTGGTAATACAACGTTAGGTATTTTTAAACGTTAATAATCGATCAATTTGAAGACGGGATGATCTGTGTTCAATACAAAAAGAAAACAAACTGACGCAACTTTTTTCGTAACGTGACTCTCTCAAAATATTTACTTCATGTGACCCTCATTTACGATAGCCCTACTTCTTCACTACACAAATGAATAACCTCAACCGATTTCCAAGGACTGGTGACATCCAGTGGAAGCGGTAGGAACTGCAAGCAAGTCCATTAGAAATCTGGTGTCTCTAAAAAAACTAATTGAAAAGACAGTGACATCAAAAAATGGTCCCACCTCAGTAGATAAGCCAGTTAGACTCATGGTCCCACCTCGGTAGATGAGCCAGTTAGACTCATGGTCCCACCTCAGTAGATAAGCCAGTTAGACTCATGGTCCCACCTCAGTAGATAAGCCAGTTAGACTCATGGTCCCACCTCAGTAGATGAGCCAGTTAGACTCATGGTCCCACCTCAGCAGATAAGCCAGTTAGACTCATGGTCCCACCTCAGCAGATTAGCCAGTTAGACTCATGGTCCCACCTCAGTAGATGAGCCAGTTAGACTCATGGTCCCACCTCAGCAGATAAGCCAGTTAGACTCATGGTCCCACCTCAGCAGATTAGCCAGTTAGACTCATGGTCCCACCTCAGTAGTTAAGCCAGTTAGACTCATGGTCCCACCTCAGCAGATAAGACAGTTAGACTCATGGTCCCACCTCGGTAGTTAAGACAGTTAGACTCATGGTCCCACCTCAGTAGATAAGCCAGTTAGACTCATGGTCCCACCTCAGTAGATGAGCCAGTTAGACTCATGGTCCCACCTCAGCAGATAAGCCAGTTAGACTCATGGTCCCACCTCAGCAGATTAGCCAGTTAGACTCATGGTCCCACCTCAGTAGATGAGCCAGTTAGACTCATGGTCCCACCTCAGCAGATAAGCCAGTTAGACTCATGGTCCCACCTCAGCAGATTAGCCAGTTAGACTCATGGTCCCACCTCAGTAGTTAAGCCAGTTAGACTCATGGTCCCACCTCAGCAGATAAGACAGTTAGACTCATGGTCCCACCTCGGTAGTTAAGACAGTTAGACTCATGTTCCCACCTCGGTAGTTAAGACAGTTAGACTCATGGTCCCACCTCGGTAGTGAAGACAGTTAGACTCATGGTCCCACCTCGGTAGTGAAGACAGTTAGACTCATGGTCCTACCTCGGTAGTTAAGACACTTTTACTTCAAAGGGAGGGAAATTAATCAGTCACGTCAAAGTTCAACCACGGTATTTTTCTCACCCCCCCTCCCTAAACAGTTTGTTTTTTCTCCCATAACTTTAAGAAACAAATTAATAACAAATTTGACCTGTAGGTTGTTAACAAAGTAAAATAATGAAAACAAAAAAACTAAAACTAAGTAAGTTTGCGTTTTCTTCAGCCAAAAAGTGTAACGGTTGGAATAGAGCCCTTGAAAGCCCAGTGATATCTGACGGGAGAAGGGTGTGTGTTCAAGTGCTTGGCCTGCAGCTTTGGCCCATTAGGAAAAGACACTTCTCAGCCAACGCCACTGAGAGAGAAAGAGTGAGACAGAGATCAAGTAGATGTCTATGACTGTATAATACGTAGTGATAGCACTTTCTCTCTCTCTCTCTCTCCCACACACAAACACATGCGCACATACACTATGTGCTTACAGAAGGATGAAAGACAGAGATCTAGGGATGAAAGACAGACAGACAGAGGGATGAAAGACAGACAGACATACAGAGACACAGGGATGAAAGACAGACAGAAAGACAGACAGAGACAGAGGGATGAAAGACAGACAGACAGACAGACAGACAGACAGACAGACAGACAGACAGACAGACAGACAGACAGACAGACAGACAGACAGACAGACAGACAGAGACAGACAGACAGACAGACAGATGAAAGAAACTGTAATTTAAGCCCGTCTTTGACACAATAGATCACAAGGAGCGATGACACTGCACTATTCCCCTGCTGCACAACACAGCCTTTGATTTAGCCATACGAAATTAATGGAGTCAAATAGAGTCCATTTCAGCAGAAATTAGTTTAGTCAAATTGATTTAGAATTGAATGAATAGGGGAGGAAGTGTTTGGCAGATCTCTTTGTGGAAGAATGGACTGCTGCTCAGGGGAATTGATGTTGCTCCGATGGAACACACAAAAGCCAGAGCTAACAGCCTGCATGATTTTATTGATTAAGGTTGTTGTAAATTGAATGGACAAGCTAGCAGTAATCTTATTAGATGGCGGAGGGAGATAACACAAACAAATAGCTCACACAAACACACACCCACACACACACACACACACACACACACACACACACACACACACACACACACACACACACACACACACACACACACGCACACGCACACGCACACGCACACGCACGCACACACACACACACACACACACACACAAGCACACACTCACACTCATCACATATGCTGCTGCTACTGTCTATTATCCATCCTGTTGCCTAGTTACTTCACACCTACCTATACAGTATGTAAATAGCTACCTCAATCAAATCAAATAACCTTTTATTCGTCACATGCTTTGTAAACAACAGGTGTGGACTAACAGTGAAATGCTTACTTACGGGCCCTTGCCAACAACACAGAGAGAAAGAAAATTGAGAAATAATAGAAAAGTAAAACATGTAATAATGAAAGTAATACAGTTTTTTCCAACTGCTTACACACGTTTTCAAAACTCTACACACAATTCCCAAAACTGCACACTTCAAAATGTAACATTGCATTCAAAATGCCATAAACACATGTCAGAATGAAGCATTTGCATCAAATGGCAAACACTGCTTTCATAATAGTACATTTTAGGATACACCATGTAAACACTGCTGTTCTAAATCTAAAGCTCTTTGGTCTTTCATCGGCTTATATCTACATTTCAATACAATGTTCTACAGTGAAAGTCATCTGCTGAGAGGGGTAACAAGTACACTGTAAACACCAATGCAATGTAGAAACAGAAAATATGTATTAGGCCAAACATTACTGTTGTATACTGTAGCATACAACAAAACCATAAACATATGTAAACCAAAAGTATATTCTTTAGAATACAGTAAAGAACACAATTGTGTGTGTGTGGGGTCCCGGGGGGGGCAGTCACCAGTGCTAAGCTACGCTTCATCTCTTCTCCGGCCTGGGTCTGGCCACAATACTTCGTCCACATCACAAGATACGTTTTCTCTTGCCAAACATCGAGGGAAGTATCTCCTAGCATAGCGTATCCAACCTTGGACAGAGGCAACCTCTATGTCCCCACATGCGTCCTCCATTGCCTGGAGAAGTGGCATGCGGGCATAGGGTTGGCGATCATACACTTTCCAGCGCCAGGCTGAGAAGAATTCCTCTATGGGATTTAGAAAAGGTGAATATGGGGGTAGGTACAGAACGACAAATTGTGGATGGGTGGCAAACCAGTTTCGGACCAGAACAGCCCGGTGAAAACTAACATTGTCCCATAAAACCACAAATCTAGCAGGCTCCTGATCTGGATCAGGGACAAGAATTGTGTAAATTGTATCCAGAAAAGTGAGCATATGGCCGGTGTTGTACGGACCCAGTGTGGCATTGTGATGGAGGACCTCATCCACATAAATAAATTCATGGCGAATTACATGGGCATCCAGCTCCAATACTCTTTGTAACAGACAAAAGGATATACAGATGAGTAAACATGGTATGTCTGAAGTACTGGAAGTAGTGTTGCATACATACCTCTACAAAGTCATGTCGCATATTCTTGACTCTGTCAGAGTTTCTCTCAAATGGCACCTTGTAAAGTTGTTTCATCGTCACTCGGTGCCGTTGGAGGATGCGTTGTATGGTCGACAGGCTTACAGCATTGATGTTGTTAAATATGGTGTCATTATTCAAGATATGCTCTCTTATCTCTCGAATCCTAATTGCATTGTTGGCCAAAATATAATTGCAGTCTATTGTACATCTGTAAACAAGCGTCCTCGTCCTCCATGATGTCTTTGCCTTTCTACTCTGTACAGAATTCAAACACAGTATGTGTTCAGCATAGGAACTGTAAACAATGTACAAAAAAATGTAGTACAGCATGATAACCAACCTCATTCATTCAATGCAGTGCAGTAAATGGATGGCTTAGAGTTACAAATGTTTATGCAAAACTATGCAGTCATACGTATTTTACAGTACATTACTGTAATGCTAAAATACTCATTAGATAGTTGCATACCTGTTCTCATTTCTAAATGTTCAAATTATGGACGCCACTGTAAATCGACTCAAGTTGGGCTGGGCTCTCAGTTCAGCCTCTCTCATGGTCAAACCGTGGTTGATCACATGATCAACAAGTGTTGCCCTAATCTCATCAGAGATGGCTCTCCTTCCTTCTCTTCTTTGCCCTCGTCCTCTTCTTCATCTTCCTCTCCCTCCTACTCCTCTTGCTCGCTATCCATTGTTGGCATCCATTGTTCAAAACAGGTAATCTAACCTTTGACCTATTTATAGGCCTATACTACAGTAAAGCAGTGATCGGTTAGTGATCAGTTAAGCTATTAGTATTTGCACATGTGAGGAGTGTGTGTGTGACCTGGTGAATAAGTGTAGCATTTTGATTGGTCGTGTTTGGAAAAGGAAAGCAAGTCACTTCCTGTTAGATTTTTGTGTTTTAGGTAGAGAATTGTGTGTAGTGTTTTGAAAAAAGTGTTTTACGCAATTGACAACCGAGTCAAAGGCTGAGAAATAGCTTATGGTTTTGGATGTTTGGTGTGTAGTTTTGCACTTTGAGTGAGAGGTTTCAAAAATCGTGTGACATGAAAAGATTTTGTGTGTAAGCAGTTGGAAAAAACTGTAATAAATACACAATGAGTAACGATAACTTGGCGATATACACAGGGTACCAGTACCAAGGCCATGTGCAGGGGTACGAGGTAATTCAGGTAGATACAGTGGCTATATACACAGGGTACCAGTACCAAGGCCATGTGCAGGGGTACGAGGTAATTCAGGTAGATACAGTGGCTATATACACAGGGTACCAGTACCAAGGCCATGTGCAGGGCTACGAGGTAATTCAGGTAGATACAGTGGCTATATACACAGGGTACCAGTACCAAGGCCATGTGCAGGGGTACGAGGTAATTCAGGTAGATACAGGGCCTTCAGAAAGTGTTCACACCCTCTGACTTATTCCACATTTTGTTGTGTTACAGCCTGAGTTCAAAATGGATTCAATAGATGTATTTTCTCCCCCATCTACACACAATACCCCATAATGATAAAGTGAGTCAGTGAGTCAATACTTTGTAGAAGCTCCTTTGGCAGTGATTACAGCTGTGAGTCTGTCTGGGTACGTTTCTAAGAGCTTCCAACACCTTGATTGTGCAACATTTGCCCGTTAATCTTTTCAAAATTCTTCAAGCTCTGTCAAATCGGGTTGTTGATCATTGTTAGACAACCATATTCAGGTCTTGCCAAATATTTTCAAGTAGATTTAAGTCAAACTGTCACTCAGCCACTCAGGAACATTCACTGTCTTCTTGGTAAGGAACACCACTTTAGATTTGGCCTTGTGTTTTAGGCTATGGTACTGCTGAAAGGTGAATTCATCTCCCAGTGTCTGGTGGATAACAGCCTGAACAGCGTTTTGCTCTAGGATTTTGCCTCTACTTAGCTCCATTCTGTTAATTTTTTTATCCTGAAATAATCCCCATAACATGATGCAGAAAATATGGTGAGCGGTACTCAGTAATGTGTTGAATTGGATTTGTCCCAAACACAACACGTTGTATTCAGGACAAAAAGTGAATTGCTTTGCCACATTTACTGCAGTATTACTTTAGTTCCTTGTTGTAAACAGGATGAATGTTTTGGAATATATTTTATTCTGTACAAGCTTCCTTCTTTTAACTCTGTCAATTAGGTTAGTATTATGGAGTAACTACAATGTTGTTGATCCATTCTCAGTTCTCTCCTTTCACAGCCATTAAACTATTTGTTTTAGAGTCACCATCGGTCTCATGGTGAAATCCCTGAGTGCATTCCTTCCTCTCTGGCAAATGAGTTAGGAAGGACGCCTGTATCTCTGTAGTGACTGGATGTATTGATACACCATCCAAAATGTAATTAAAAACGTTGCCATGCTAAAAGGGATATTCAATGTCAGCTTACATTTTGTTTTTACCCATCTACCAATAGGTGTTCTTCTTTACGAGTCATTCAGTCTTTGTTGTTGAAACTGTGTTTGAAATTCACTGCTCGACTTACAGATAATTGTATGTAAAGTAATGTAAAGAGATGGGGTAGTCATTTAAAAATCATGTTAAACACTATTTTTGAGACATGCAACTTTATATAACTACTTATTTAGGCTTGCCATAACAAAGGGTTTGAATATCAAGACATTTCAGCTTTTCATTTTTTATTAATTTGTAAAAATGTTGAAAAACATAATTCCACTTTGACATTATAGGGCATTGTGTATAGGCCAGTTACAAAAAAAAATCTCAATTTAATAAATGTTTAATTCAGTATGTAACACATACTTGCTGAAGGCACTATATGTACATATAACTAGGAATAATGTGACAGATAATAAACAGTAGCAATGTGTGAGTCAAAAAAGTAAGTGCAAAAAGGGTAAATTTAGATAGTTAAATAGTTAACCAATAGCTACCCGGACTAACTATTTAGCAGTTTTATGTCTTTAGGGTAGAAGCTGTTCAGGATCCTGTTGTTTGCAAACTTGTTGCATCGGTACTGCTTACCATGTGGTAGCAGAGAGAACAGTCTATGACTTTGGTGGCTGGAGTATTTGAACAATATTAGGGCTTTCCTCTGACACCGCCTGGTATAATTACCTCGTACCCCTGCACATCGACTCGGTACTGGCACTCCCTGTATACTGTGTGACTATGTCATTTTTACTTGTTGTTGTTATTCGCAATTCACTATGTATTTTATCTTTAATATCTATTTTATCTTTAACTCTGTAATGTTGGAAAAGGAACCGTAAGTAAGCATTTTACTGTTAGTCTACGCCTGTTTACGAAGCGTGTGACAAAATCAAATTTGATTTCACTCGTTGCTTCATGTTTATCACACAAACCCAGCCCCTTGTATTTCCATTTCCCATTGCCTGTTGTTATGTTGCATGGTGAGATGCTGTTGCCACGGAGAGTTAGAGACTACGCTAAAACCTCAACTCTGTAGGTGCGTGTCTCTGATGATGACAGAAGAAAAGAAGGGATCAGTAAGATACATATACTCTGAGAACAAACCCTGGACGACAACATCTCACTGGGATGAGAAACTCTTTCACACGATACTGGACTTGACATGTGCATCATTGTCTGGAGTCTGGATATACACTGCTCAAAAAAATAAAGGGAACACTAAAATAACACATCCTAGATCTGAATGAATGAAATATTCTTATTAAATACTTTTTTCTTTACATAGTTGAATGTGCTGACAACAAAATCACACAAAAATGATCAATAGTAATCAAATTTATCAACCCATGGAGGTCTGGATTTGGAGTCACACTCAAAATTAAAGTGGAAAACCACGCTACAGGCTGATCCAACTTTGATGTATTGTCCTTAAAACAAGTCAAAATGAGGCTCAGTAGTGTGTGTGGCCTCCACGTGCCTGTATGACCTCCCTACAATGCCTGGGCATGCTCCTGATGAGGTGGCGGATGGTCTCCTGAGGCATCTCCTCCCAGACCTGGACTAAAGCATCCGCCAACTCCTGGACAGTCTGTGGTGCAACGTGGCGTTGGTGGATGGAGCGAGACATGATGTCCCAGATGTGCTCAATTGGATTCAGGTCTGGGAAACGGGCGGGCCAGTCCATAGCATCAATGCCTTCCTCTTGCAGGAACTGCTGACACACTCCAGCCACATGAGGTCTAGCATTGTCTTGCATTAGGAGGAACCCAGGGCCAACCTGGGGTCTGAGGATCTCATCTCGGTACCTAATGGCAGTCAGGCCACCTCTGGCGAGCACATGAAGGCTGTGCGGCCCCCCAAAGAAATGCCACCCCACACCATGACTGACCCACCGCCAAACCGGTCATGCTGGAGGATGTTGCAGGCAGCAGAACGTTCTCCACGGCGTCTCCAGACTCTGTCACGTCTGTCACGTGCTCAGTGTGAACCTGCTTTCATCTGTGAAGAGCACAGGGCGCCAGTGGCGAATTTGCCAATCTTGGTGTTCTCTGGCAAATGCCAAACGTCCTGCACGGTGTTGGGCTGTAAGCACAACCCCCACCTGTGGATGTCGGGCCCTCATACCACCCTCATGGAGTCTGTTTCTGACCGTTTGAGCAGACACATGCACATTTGTGGCCTGCTGGAGGTCATTTTGCAGGGCTCTGGCAGTGCTCCTCCTGCTCAAAGGCGGAGGTAGCGGTCCTGCTGCTGGGTTGTTGCCCTCCTACGGCCTCCTCCACATCTCCTGATGTACTGGCCTGTCTCCTGGTAGCGCCTCCATGCTCTGGACACTACGCTGACAGACACAGCAAAACTTCTTGCCACAGCACGCATTGATGTGCCATCCTGGATGAGCTGCACTACCTGAGCCACTTGTGTGGGTTGTAGACTCCGTCTCATGCTACCACTAGAGTGAAAGCACCGCCAGCATTCAAAAGTGACCAAAACATCAGCCAGGAAGCATAGGAACTGAGAAGTGGTCTGTGGTCACCACCTGCAGAACCACTCTTTTATTGGGGGTGTCTTGCT